>NC_091311.1:25934211-25965212 GCF_038502225.1 Cherax quadricarinatus
TTGAACAAAATAATGAAATGAACCTACACGTGATATTCATAATATTTCATATCAGAGGCAGAGATTTTTTTGTAACTGGTGAGGAGGGAACCATTGATCACGCATGCTGTAACTGGTGAGGAGGGAACCATTGATCATGCATGCTGTAACTGGTGAGGAGGGAACCATTGATCACGCATGCTGTAACTGGTGAGGAGGGAACCATTGATCATGCATGCTGTAACTGGTGAGTGAGGGAACCATTGTTCACGCATGCTGTAACTGGTGAGGAGGGAACCATTGATCATGCATGCTGTAACTGGTGAGGAGGGAACCATTGATCATGCATGCTGTAACTGGTGAGGAGGGAACCATTGATCATGCACGCTGTAACTGGTGAGGAGGGAACCATTGATCATGCATGCTGTAACTGGTGAAAAGGGAACCATTGATCATGCATGCTGTAACTGGTGAGGAGGGAACCATTGATCATGCATGCTGTAACTGGTGAGGAGGGAACCATTGATCATGCATCCTGTAACTGATGAGGAGGGAACCATTGATCATGCATGCTGTAACTGGTGAGGAGGGAACCATTGATCATGCATGCTGTAACTGGTGAGGAGGGAACCATTGATCACGCATGCTGTAACTGGTGAGGAGGGAACCATTGATCATGCATGCTGTAACTGGTGAGGAGGGAACCATTGATCACGCATGCTGTAACTGGTGAGGAGGGAACCATTGATCATACATGCTGTAACTGGTGAGTGAGGGAACCATTGATCACGCATGCTGTAACTGGTGAGGAGGGAACCATTGATCATGCATGATGTAACTGGTGAGGAGGGAACCATTAATCATGCATCCTGTAACTGATGAGGAGGGAACCATTGATCATGCATGCTGTAACTGGTGAGGAGGGAACCATTGATCATGCATGCTATAACTGGTGAGGAGGGAACCATTGATCACGCATGCTGTAACTGGTGAGCTTCGTCTAGCCCATAGACAAACACGGATCTCTCCCTTTCCACCTCCCACTGTGACTCCCATTGCATCCTCTGATGTGTTTTAGTTTCTTCCCGAGGAGTGTTCCTTCCTTCAGTCCCTTCCCTAGCTATGGCCCCTATCCTCCTTGATTTCTCCTTCCTGCTCACCTGTTCCTGGCCCCCACAGGTGTCTGGTAAGGTTACTGCACATGTCCTAGTTCCTTCAATGTCTTCCAACCTCAAATTTTGTCCTAGTGTGCTCCCTGTCTTTGTTTTAGTCCCATGTGGGTTTGAACAGGCAGGGAGCACACAAGGACAAAATATGAGGTTGGAAGACATTGAAGGAACTAGGACATGTGCAGGGGCCTTACCAGACACCTGTGTGTGTGTGTGTGCGTGCGCATGTGTTTGTAAATATATGTGTGTAAATGTGCGTAGGTAAATGTGTGTGTGTAACTGCTTGTGTGTAAATATTTGTGTCTAAGTTATGTTTTAATTAGCAAAATTGGATAAATCTGTAATGTTCTGTTTCTCTATTTTGCGTTATAGTTACACAGTGGAAATTAAAGCTAATTAAGTTTCCCTGTAATTATCCATCATGCACAATGGGAGTCACACACAGTGTGAAGTTTATCATGAGGCGGGATGTTTGTCTTGTACAAAATTATCAGTCAGCTTGTTTCTAGTGGTAACATGATACAGCCATTGAATATTTAATATTTTACTGGTATGTATTTTAGTTCCTGGAAAAAACTAAAGCCTTACTTGAGACATAATTAAACCTTGAACAAAATAATGAAATGAACCTACACGTGATATTCATAACATTTCATATCAGAGGCAGAGATTTTTTTGTAACTGGTGAGGAGGCAACCATTGATCACGCATGCTGTAACTGGTGAGGAGGGAACCATTGATCATGCATGCTGTAACTGGTGAGGAGGGAACCATTGATCACGCATGCTGTAACTGGTGAGGAGGGAACCATTGATCACGCATGCTGTAACTGGTGAGGAGGGAACCATTGATCATGCATGCTGTAACTGGTGAGGAGGGAACCATTGATCACTCATGATGTAACTGGTGAGGAGGGAACCATTGATCATGCAAACCATACCCATGGCCGGGATTGAACCCGCGGTCATAGAGTCTCAAAACTCCAGCCCGTCGCGTTAGCCACTAGACCAGCTAGCCACAATAAGATTCATCCAACTAGGTATATTTCTACACCATAGGAAAGTTAGCACAGGCACCTCTGTGACCACAAATGCAAGTTTTTACAGCCGAATCTCCAGAGATTATATCTAGTTGGATGAATCTTATTGTGGCTAGCTGGTCTAGTGGCTAACGCGACGGGCTGGAGTTTTGAGACTCTATGACCGCGGGTTCAATCCCGGCCGGGGGTATGGTTTATTTGCAATCGTGTCATTACGATTTCTTGAGTCATTGATTATGCATGCTGTAACTGGTGAGGAGGGAACCATTGATCATGCATGCTGTAACTGGTGAGGAGGGAACCATTGATTATGCATCCTGTAACTGATGAGGAGGGAACCATTGATCATGCATGCTGTAACTGGTGAGTGAGGGAACCATTGATCACGCATGCTGTAACTGGTGAGGAGGGAACCATTGATCATGCATGCTGTAACTGGTGAGGAGGGAACCATTGATCACGCATGCTGTAACTGGTGAGTGAGGGAACCATTGATCATGCATGCTGTAACTGGTGAGTGAGGGAACCATTGATCACGCATGCTGTAACTGGTGAGGAGGGAACCATTGATCATGCACGCTGTAACTGGTGAGGAGGGAACCATTGATCATGCATGCAGTAACTGGTTAGTGAGGGAACCATTGATCACGCATGCTGTAACTGGTGAGGAGGGAACCATTGATCACGCATGCTGTAACTGGTGAGCTTCGTCTAGCCCATAGACAAACACGGATCTCTCCCTTTCCACCTCCCACTGTGACTCCCATTGCATCCTCTGATGTGTTTTAGTTTCTTCCCGAGGAGTGTTCCTTCCTTCAGTCCCTTCCCTAGCTATGGCCCCTATCCTCCTTGATTTCTCCTTCCTGCTCACCTGTTCCTGGCCCCCACAGGTGTCTGGTAAGGTTACTGCACATGTCCTAGTTCCTTCAATGTCTTCCAACCTCAAATTTTGTCCTAGTGTGCTCCCTGTCTTTGTTTTAGTCCCATGTGGGTTTGAACAGGCAGGGAGCACACAAGGACAAAATATGAGGTTGGAAGACATTGAAGGAACTAGGACATGTGCAGGGGCCTTACCAGACACCTGTGTGTGTGTGTGTGCGTGCGCATGTGTTTGTAAATATATGTGTGTAAATGTGCGTAGGTAAATGTGTGTGTGTAACTGCTTGTGTGTAAATATTTGTGTCTAAGTTATGTTTTAATTAGCAAAATTGGATAAATCTGTAATGTTCTGTTTCTCTATTTTGCGTTATAGTTACACAGTGGAAATTAAAGCTAATTAAGTTTCCCTGTAATTATCCATCATGCACAATGGGAGTCACACACAGTGTGAAGTTTATCATGAGGCGGGATGTTTGTCTTGTACAAAATTATCAGTCAGCTTGTTTCTAGTGGTAACATGATACAGCCATTGAATATTTAATATTTTACTGGTATGTATTTTAGTTCCTGGAAAAAACTAAAGCCTTACTTGAGACATAATTAAACCTTGAACAAAATAATGAAATGAACCTACACGTGATATTCATAACATTTCATATCAGAGGCAGAGATTTTTTTGTAACTGGTGAGGAGGCAACCATTGATCACGCATGCTGTAACTGGTGAGGAGGGAACCATTGATCATGCATGCTGTAACTGGTGAGGAGGGAACCATTGATCACGCATGCTGTAACTGGTGAGGAGGGAACCATTGATCACGCATGCTGTAACTGGTGAGGAGGGAACCATTGATCATGCATGCTGTAACTGGTGAGGAGGGAACCATTGATCACTCATGATGTAACTGGTGAGGAGGGAACCATTGATCATGCAAACCATACCCATGGCCGGGATTGAACCCGCGGTCATAGAGTCTCAAAACTCCAGCCCGTCGCGTTAGCCACTAGACCAGCTAGCCACAATAAGATTCATCCAACTAGGTATATTTCTACACCATAGGAAAGTTAGCACAGGCACCTCTGTGACCACAAATGCAAGTTTTTACAGACGAATCTCCAGCTACCTAGTTGGATGAATCTTATTGTGGCTAGCTGGTCTAGTGGCTAACGCGACGGGCTGGAGTTTTGAGACTCTATGACCGCGGGTTCAATCCCGGCCGGGGGTATGGTTTATTTGCAATCGTGTCATTACGATTTCTTGAGTCATTGATTATGCATGCTGTAACTGGTGAGGAGGGAACCATTGATCATGCATGCTGTAACTGGTGAGGAGGGAACCATTGATTATGCATCCTGTAACTGATGAGGAGGGAACCATTGATCATGCATGCTGTAACTGGTGAGTGAGGGAACCATTGATCACGCATGCTGTAACTGGTGAGGAGGGAACCATTGATCATGCATGCTGTAACTGGTGAGGAGGGAACCATTGATCACGCATGCTGTAACTGGTGAGTGAGGGAACCATTGATCATGCATGCTGTAACTGGTGAGTGAGGGAACCATTGATCACGCATGCTGTAACTGGTGAGGAGGGAACCATTGATCATGCACGCTGTAACTGGTGAGGAGGGAACCATTGATCATGCATGCAGTAACTGGTTAGTGAGGGAACCATTGATCACGCATGCTGTAACTGGTGAGGAGGGAACCATTGATCATGCATGCTGTAACTGGTGAGGAAAGAACCATTGATCACGCATGCTGTAACTGGTGAGGAGGCAACCATTGATCACGCATGCTGTAACTGGTGAGGAGGGAACCATTGATCATGCATGCTGTAACTGGTGAGGAGGGAACCATTGATCACGCATGCTGTAACTGGTGAGGAGGGAACCATTGATCATGCATGCTGTAACTGGTGAGGAGGGAACCATTGATCACGCATGCTGTAACTGGTGAGGAGGGAACCATTGATCATGCATGATGTAAGTGGTGAGGAGGGAACCATTGATCACGCATGCTGTAACTGGTGAGGAGGGAACCATTGATCATGCATGATGTAACTGGTGAGGAGGGAACCATTGATCACGCATGCTGTAACTGGTGAGGAGGGAACCATTGATTATGCATGCTGTAACTGGTGAGGAGGGAACCATTGATCACGCATGCTGTAACTGGTGAGGAGGGAACCATTGATCATGCATGCTGTAACTGGTGAGTGAGGGAACCATTGATCACGCATGCTGTAACTGGTGAGGAGGGAACCATTGATCATGCATGCTGTAACTGGTGAGGAGGGAACCATTGATCATGCATGCTGTAACTGGTGAGGAGGGAACCATTGATCATGCATGATGTAACTGGTGAGGAGGGAACCATTGATCACGCATGCTGTAACTGGTGAGGAGGGAACCATTGATCATGCATGATGTAACTGGTGAGTGAGGGAACCATTGATCACGCATGCTGTAACTGGTGAGGAGGGAACCATTGATCATGCATGCTGTAACTGGTGAGGAGGGAACCATTGATCATGCATGATGTAACTGGTGAGGAGGGAACCATTGATCATGCATGCTGTAACTGGTGAGTGAGGGAATCACTGATCACGCATGCTGTAACTGGTGAGGAGGGAACCATTGATCATGCACGCTGTAACTGGTGAGGAGGGAACCATTGATCATGCATGCAGTAACTGGTTAGTGAGGGAACCATTGATCACGCATGCTGTAACTGGTGAGGAGGGAACCATTGATCATGCATGCTGTAACTGGTGAGGAGGGAACCATTGATCACGCATGCTGTAACTGGTGAGGAGGGAACCATTGATCACGCATGCTGTAACTGGTGAGGAGGGAACCATTGATCATGCATGCTGTAACTGGTGAGGAGGGAACCATTGATCACGCATGCTGTAACTGGTGAGGAGAGAACCATTGATCATGCATGCTGTAACTGGTGAGGAGGGAACCATTGATCACGCATGCTGTAACTGGTGAGGAGGGAACCATTGATAATGCATGATGTAACTGGTGAGGAGGGAACCATTGATCACGCATGCTGTAACTGGTGAGGAGGGAACCATTGATCATGCATGATGTAACTGGTGAGGAGGGAACCATTGATCACGCATGCTGTAACTGGTGAGGAGGGAACCATTGATCACGCATGCTGTAACTGGTGAGGAGGGAACCATTGATCATGCATGATGTAACTGGTGAGGAGGGAACCATTGATCACGCATGCTGTAACTGGTGAGGAGGGAACCATTGATCATGCATGATGTAACTGGTGAGGAGGGAACCATTGATCACGCATGCTGTAACTGGTGAGGAGGGAACCATTGATCATGCATGATGTAACTGGTGAGGAGGGAACCATTGATCATGCACGCTGTAACTGGTGAGGAGGGAACCATTGATCATGCATGCAGTAACTGGTTAGTGAGGGAACCATTGATCACGCATGCTGTAACTGGTGAGGAGGGAACCATTGATCATGCATGCTGTAACTGGTGAGGAGGGAACCATTGATCACGCATGCTGTAACTGGTGAGGAGGGAACCATTGATCACGCATGCTGTAACTGGTGAGGAGGGAACCATTGATCATGCACGCTGTAACTGGTGAGGAGGGAACCATTGATCACGCATGCTGTAACTGGTGAGGAGGGAACCATTGATCATGCATGCTGTAACTGGTGAGGAGGGAACCATTGATCACGCATGCTGTAACTGGTGAGGAGGGAACCATTGATAATGCATGATGTAACTGGTGAGGAGGGAACCATTGATCACGCATGCTGTAACTGGTGAGGAGGGAACCATTGATCATGCATGATGTAACTGGTGAGGAGGGAACCATTGATCACGCATGCTGTAACTGGTGAGGAGGGAACCATTGATCACGCATGCTGTAACTGGTGAGGAGGGAACCATTGATCATGCATGATGTAACTGGTGAGGAGGGAACCATTGATCACGCATGCTGTAACTGGTGAGAAGGGAACCATTGATCATGCATGATGTAACTGGTGAGGAGGGAACCATTGATCACGCATGCTGTAACTGGTGAGGAGGGAACCATTGATCATGCATGATGTAACTGGTGAGGAGGGAACCATTGATCATGCATGATGTAACTGGTGAGGAGGGAACCATTGATCACGCATGCTGTAACTGGTGAGGAGGGAACCATTGATCACGCATGCTGTAACTGGTGAGGAGGGAACCATTGATCATGCATGATGTAACTGGTGAGGAGGGAACCGTTGATCACGCATGCTGTAACTGGTGAGGGGGGAACCATTGATCATGCATGATGTAACTGGTGAGGAGGGAACCATTGATCACGCATGCTGTAACTGGTGAGGAGGGAACCATTGATCATGCATGATGTAACTGGTGAGGAGGGAACCATTGATCACGCATGCTGTAACTGGTGAGGAAGGAACCATTGATCACGCATGCTGTAACTGGTGAGGAGGGAACCATTGATCACGCATGCTGTAACTGGTGAGGAGGGAACCATTGATCACGCATGCTGTAACTGGTGAGGAGGGAACCATTGATCATGCATGCTGTAACTGGTGATGAGGGAACCATTGATCACGCATGCTGTAACTGGTGAGGAGGGAACCATTGATCATGCATGCTGTAACTGGTGAGGAGGGAACCATTGATCACGCATGCTGTAACTGGTGAGGAGGGAACCATTGATCACGCATGCTGTAACTGGTGAGGAGGGAACCATTGATCACACATGCTGTAACTGGTGAGGAGGGAACCATTGATCACGCATGCTGTAACTGGTGAGGAGGGAACCATTGATCACGCATGCTGTAACTGGTGAGGAGGGAACCATTGATCACGCATGCTGTAACTGGTGAGGAGGGAACCATTGATCACGCATGCTGTAACTGGTGAGGAGGGAACCATTGATCATGCATGCTGTAACTGGTGAGGAGGGAACCATTGATCATGCATGCTGTAACTGGTGAGGAGGGAACCATTGATCATGCATGCTGTAACTGGTGAGGAGGGAACCATTGATCATGCATGCTGTAACTGGTGAGTGAGGGAACCATTGATCACGCATGATGTAACTGGTGAGGAGGGAACCATTGATCATGCATGCTGTAACTGGTGAGGAGGGAACCATTGATCATGCATGCTGTTACTGGTGAAGAGGGAACCATTGATCATGCATGCTGTAACTGGTGAGGAGGGAACCATTGATCATGCATGCTGTAACTGGTGAGGAGGGAACCATTGATCATGCATGCTGTAACTGGTGAGTGAGGGAACCATTGATCATGCATGCTGTAACTGGTGAGGAGGGAACCATTGATCACGCATGCTGTAACTGGTGAGGAGGGAACCATTGATCACGCATGCTGTAACTGGTGAGGAGGGAACCATTGATCACGCATGCTCTAACTGGTGAGGAGGGAACCATTGATCACTCATGATGTAACTGGTGAGGAGGGAACCATTGATCACGCATGCTGTAACTGGTGAGGAGGGAACCATTGATCACGCATGCTGTAACTGGTGAGGAGGGAACCATTGATCACGCATGCTGTAACTGGTGAGGAGGGAACCATTGATCATGCATGCTGTAACTGGTGAGGAGGGAACCATTGATCACGCATGCTGTAACTGGTGAGGAGGGAACCATTGATCATGCATGATGTAACTGGTGAGGAGGGAACCATTGATCATGCATGCTGTAACTGGTGAGGAGGGAACCATTGATCACGCATGCTGTAACTGGTGAGGAGGGAACCATTGATCACGCATGCTGTAACTGGTGAGGAGGGAACCATTGATCATGCATGCTGTTACTGGTGAGGAGGGAACCATTGATCATGCATGCTGTAACTGGTGAGGAGGGAACCATTGATCATGCATGCTGTAACTGGTGAGGAGGGAACCATTGATCATGCATGCTGTAACTGGTGAGTGAGGGAACCATTGATCATGCATGCTGTAACTGGTGAGGAGGGAACCATTGATCACGCATGCTGTAACTGGTGAGGAGGGAACCATTGATCATGCATGCTGTAACTGGTGAGTGAAGGAACCATTGATCATGCATGCTGTAACTGGTGAGTGAAGGAACCATTGATCATGCATGCTGTAACTGGTGAGGAGGGAACCATTGATCATGCATGCTGTAACTGGTGAGTGAAGGAACCATTGATCATGCATGCTGTAACTGGTGAGGAGGGAACCATTGATCATGCATGCTGTAACTGGTGAGGAGGGAAACATTGATCACGCATGCTGTAACTGGTGAGGAGGGAACCATTGATCATGCATGCTGTAACTGGTGAGTGAAGGAACCATTGATCATGCATGCTGTAACTGGTGAGGAGGGAACCATTGATCATGCATGCTGTAACTGGTGAGGAGGGAAACATTGATCACGCATGCTGTAACTGGTGAGGAGGGAACCATTGATCATGCATGCTGTAACTGGTGAGGAGGGAACCATTGATCATGCATGCTGTAACTGGTGAGGAGGGAACCATTGATCATGCATGCTGTAACTGGTGAGGAGGGAACCATTGATCATGCATGCTGTAACTGGTGAGGAGGGAACCATTGATCACGCATGCTGTAACTGGTGAGGAGGAAACCATTGATCACGCATGCTGTAACTGGTGAGGAGGAAACCATTGATCACGCATGCTGTAACTGGTGAGGAGGAAACCATTGATCACGCATGCTGTAACTGGTGAGGAGGGAACCATTGATCATGCATGCTGTAACTGGTGAGGAGGGAACCATTGATCACGCATGCTGTAACTGGTGAGGAGGGAACCATTGATCATGCATGCTGTAACTGGTGAGGAGGGAACCATTGATCACGCATGCTGTAACTGGTGAGGAGGAAACCATTGATCACGCATGCTGTAACTGGTGAGGAGGAAACCATTGATCACGCATGCTGTAACTGGTGAGGAGGGAACCATTGATCATGCATGCTGTAACACAATACTCTTAAATATTTATATTAAAAGCAGTTGAATGTCTACTTCCTCCTTGCATCAGCCATATCCTCCATCCCTCAGCAAA
Source organism: Cherax quadricarinatus (assembly GCF_038502225.1). Lineage (NCBI taxonomy): Eukaryota > Metazoa > Arthropoda > Malacostraca > Decapoda > Parastacidae > Cherax > Cherax quadricarinatus. The sequence continues at coordinate 25,944,361 of NC_091311.1, forward strand.
CACCGAAATGCAAGAGGTCATTTATGTACTCATGGTCTACAATATTTATAACTACAGTTTAATATAGGTGAAGGTGTTTACTCCTCTCTCCTGCTACCCCCTCACCCCCCCCCCCCGACCACACATCTGAAGCCAGCGCTACACACACCTGAGGCCAGGGCTACACACCTGCTCCTCTGTTTGTCACTATATGCTGTTCAGTGAAAATTTAAGTTAATATTTTGGAGATGAAGATATTTCTAATATTGACGGGATGGGCCACTGTGCCTCTCAGTGGTCCATCATGTTCATATGTTTCTCGCTGTAATAAGATTCCCCCGTGACAGAGCTCCAGTCTGCTCTCTGATAACCATTAGGATTTCACACGCAAAATTAGTGAACGTCTAAATCGTGGATGGAGAGAGAGAGAGAGAGAGAGAGAGAGAGAGAGAGAGAGAGAGAGAGAGACATCAAACATTAAATAATTTAATTTCTATGAGAAGATAATGTCATTACTCCTTACTTGGCCTCTTGTCTTAGTTAGTCGTTCGTTATATGTATATATATATATATATATATATATATATATATATATATATATATATATATATATATATATATATATATATATTTTATTATCACACTGGCCGATTCCCACCAAGGCAGTGTGGCCCGAAAAAGAAAAACTTTCACCATCATTCACTCCATCACTGTCTTGCCAGAAGGGTGCTTTACACTACAGTTTTTAAACTGCAACATTAACACCCCTCCTTCAGAGTGCAGGCACTGTACTTCCCATCTCCAGGACTCAAGTCCGGCCTGCCGGTTTCCCTGAACCCCTTCATAAATGTTACTTTGCTCACACTCCAACAGCACGTCAAGTATTAAAAACCATTTGTCTCCATTCACTCCTATCAAACACGCTCATGCATACCTGCTGGAAGTCCAAGCCCCTCGCACACAAAACCTCCTTTACCCCCTCTCTCCAACCTTTCCTAGGCCGACCCCTACCCCGCCTTCCTTCCACTACAGACTGATACACTCTTGAAGTCATTCTGTTTCGCTCCATTCTCTCTACATGTCCGAACCACCTCAACAACCCTTCCTCAGCCCTCTGGACAACAGTTTTGGTAATCCCGCACCTCCTCCTAACTTCCAAACTACGAATTCTCTGCATTATATTCACGCCACACATTGCCCTCAGACATGACATCTCCACTGCCTCCAGCCTTCTCCTCGCTGCAACATTCATCACCCATGCTTCACACCCATATAAAAGCGTTGGTAAAACTATACTCTCATACATTCCCCTCTTTGCCTCCAAGGACAAAGTTCTTTGTCTCCACAGACTCCTAAGTGCACCACTCAATCTTTTTCCCTCATCAATTCTATGATTCACCTCATCTTTCATAGACCCATCCGCTGACACGTCCACTCCCAAATATCTGAATACATTCACCTCCTCCATACTCTCTCCCTCCAATCTAATATTCAATCTTTCATCACCTAATCTTTTTGTTATCCTCATAACCTTACTCTTTCCAGTATTCACCTTTAATTTTCTTCTTTTGCACACCCTACCAAATTCATCCACCAATCTCTGCAACTTCTCTTCAGAATCTCCCAAGAGCACAGTGTCATCAGCAAAGAGCAGCTGTGACAACTCCCACTTTGTGTGTGATTCTTTATCTTTTAACTCCACGCCTCTTGTCAAGACCCTCGCATTTACTTCTCTTACAACCCCATCTATAAATATATTAAACAACCACGGTGACATCACACATCCTTGTCTAAGGCCTACTTTTACTGGGAAATAATTTCCCTCTTTCCTACATACTCTAACTTGAGCCTCACTATCCTCGTAAAAACTCTTCACTGCTTTCAGTAACCTACCTCCTACACCATATACTTGCAACATCTGCCATATTGCCCCCCTATCCACCCTGTCATACGCCTTTTCCAAATCCATAAATGCCACAAAGACCTCTTTAGCCTTATCTAAATACTGTTCACTTATATATTTCACTGTAAACACCTGGTCCACACACCCCCTACCTTTCCTAAAGCCTCCTTGTTCATCTGCTATCCTATTCTTCGTCTTACTCTTAATTCTTTCAATAATAACTCTACCATACACTTTACCAGGTATACTCAGCAGACTTATCCCCCTATAATTTTTGCACTCTCTTTTATCCCCTTTGCCTTTATACAAAGGAACTATGCATGCTCTCTGCCAATCCCTAGGTACCTTACCCTCTTCCATACATTTATTAAATAATTGCACCAACCACTCCAAAACTATATCCCCACCTGCTTTTAACATTTCTATCTTTATCCCATCAATCCCGGCTGCCTTACCCCCTTTCATTTTACCTACTGCCTCACGAACTTCCCCCACACTCACAACTGGCTCTTCCTCACTCCTACAAGATGTTATTCCTCCTTGCCCTATACACGAAATCACAGCTTCCCTATCTTCATCAACATTTAACAATTCCTCAAAATATTCCCTCCATCTTCCCAATACCTCTAACTCTCCATTTAATAACTCTCCTCTCCTATTTTTAACTGACAAATCCATTTGTTCTCTAGGCTTTCTTAACTTGTTAATCTCACTCCAAAACTTTTTCTTATTTTCAACAAAATTTGTTGATAACATCTCACCCACTCTCTCATTTGCTCTCTTTTTACATTGCTTCACCACTCTCTTAACCTCTCTCTTTTTCTCCATATACTCTTCCCTCCTTGCATCACTTCTACTTTGTAAAAACTTCTCATATGCTAACTTTTTCTCCCTTACTACTCTCTTTACATCATCATTCCACCAATCGCTCCTCTTCCCTCCCGCACCCACTTTCCTGTAACCACAAACTTCTGCTGAACACTCTAACACTACATTTTTAAACCTACCCCATACCTCTTCGACCCCATTGCCTATGCTCTCATTAGCCCATCTATCCTCCAATAGCTGTTTATATCTTACCCTAACTGCCTCCTCTTTTAGTTTATAAACCTTCACCTCTCTCTTCCCTGATGCTTCTATTCTCCTTGTATCCCATCTACCTTTTACTCTCAGTGTAGCTACAACTAGAAAGTGATCTGATATATCTGTGGCCCCTCTATAAACATGTACATCCTGAAGTCTACTCAACAGTCTTTTATCTACCAATACATAATCCAACAAACTACTGTCATTTCGCCCTACATCATATCTTGTATACTTATTTATCCTCTTTTTCTTAAAATATGTATTACCTATAACTAAACCCCTTTCTATACAAAGTTCAATCAAAGGGCTCCCATTATCATTTACACCTGGCACCCCAAACTTACCTACCACACCCTCTCTAAAAGTTTCTCCTACTTTAGCATTCAGGTCCCCTACCACAATTACTCTCTCACTTGGTTCAAAGGCTCCTATACATTCACTTAACATCTCCCAAAATCTCTCTCTCTCCTCTGCATTCCTCTCTTCTCCAGGTGCATACACGCTTATTATGACCCACTTCTCGCATCCAACCTTTACTTTAATCCACATAATTCTTGAATTTACACATTCATATTCTCTTTTCTCCTTCCATAACTGATCATTTAACATTACTGCTACCCCTTCCTTTGCTCTAACTCTCTCAGATACTCCAGATTTAATCCCATTTATTTCCCCCCACTGAAACTCTCCTACCCCCTTCAGCTTTGGTTCGCTTAGGGCCAGGACATGTATATATATATATATATATATATATATATATATATATATATATATATATATATATATATATATATATATATATATATATATATATATATATATATATATGTATATTTAATATATATATATATATATATATATATATATATATATATATATATATATATATATATATATATATATATATATATATATATATATATATATATATATATATATATATATATATGTCCTGGCCCTAAGCGAAACAAAGCTGAAGGGGGTAGGAGAGTTTCAGTGGGGGGAAATATATATATATATATATATACCCTAGGTAGTAGGTTGGTAGACAGCAACCGCCCAGGGAGGTACTACCGTCCTGCCAAGTGAGTGTAAAACGTAAGCCTGTAATTGTTTTACACGATGGTAGGATTGCTGGTGTTTTTTCTGTCTCATAAACATGCAAGGTTTCAGGTACGTCTTGCTACTTCTGCTTACACTTAGGTCACACTACACATACATGTACAAGCATATGTATAGAAACCCTCTGGGTTTTCTTCTATTTTCTTACTAGCTCTTGTTCTTGTTTATTTCCTCTTATATCCATGGGGAAGTGGAACATAATTCTTCCTCCGTAAGCTATGCGTGTTGTAAGAGGCGACTAAAATGCCAGGAGCAAGGGGCTAGTAACCCCTTCTCCTGTATATATTACTAAATGTGAAAGGAGAAACTTTTGTTTTTCCTTTTGGGCCACCCTGCCTCGGTGGGATACGGCTGGTGTGTTGAAAGAAAGAAAAGATATATATATATATATATATATATATATATATATATATATATATATATATATATATATATATAGTATATATATATATATATATATATATATATATATATATATATATATATATATATATATATATATATATATATATATATAAATATATATATATATATATATATATATATATATATATATATATATATATATATATATATATATATATATATATATATATATATATATATATATATATATATATTATTAACACATCGGCCATTTTTCCGTTTCTTTTTTGGTGGTCAGAAAAAGAAAAACTTTTATCATCATTCACTCCATCACTGTCTTGCCTGAGGCGCGATTACACTACAGTTATAAAACTACAACATTAACACCCCTCCTTCAGAGTGCAGATACTGTACTTCCCATCTGCAGGATTCAAGTCCTGCTGCCAGTTTCGCTGAATCCCTTGATGAATGTTACCTTGCTTACACTCCAACAGCATGTCAAGTCCTAAAATCTATTTGTTTAAATTCACTCCTATCAAATACGCTCATGCATGCCTGCTAGAAGTCCAAGCCCCTCACACACAAAACCTCCTTTACCCCCTCCCTCCAACATAACCTAGGCCGACCCCTACCCCGCCTTCCCTCCACTACAGATTTATACACTCTCGAAGTCATTCTATTTTGTTCCAGCCTCTCTACATGTCCGAACCACCTCAACAACATTGCAACAGGCCAATAGGCCTGTTGCAATGTTCCTTCTTTCTTATGTTCTTATGCACTCCTTTGGCTTCCTGTTAGAACACATTAGCTTCCTCAGATTCCTACTGTCTGTGTATAAACAGCTGTGTGTGTATGTACTCACCTAGTTGTACTCACCTAGTTGAGGTTGCGGGGGTCGAGTCCGAGCTCCTGGCCCCGCCTCTTCACTGATCGCTACTAGGTCACTCTCCCTGAGCCGTGAGCTTTATCATACCTCTGCTTAAAGCTATGTATGGATCCTGCCTCCACTACATCGCTTCCCAAACTATTCCACTTACTGACTACTCTGTGGCTGAAGAAATACTTCCTAACATCCCTGTGATTCATCTGTGTCTTCAGCTTCCAACTGTGTCCCCTTGTTACTGTGTCCAATCTCTGGAACATCCTGTCTTTGTCCACCTTGTCAATTCCTCTCAGTATTTTGTATGTCGTTATCATGTCCCCCCTATCTCTCCTGTCCTCCAGTGTCGTCAGGTTGATTTCCCTTAACCTCTCCTCGTAGGACATACCTCTTAGCTCTGGGAATAGTCTTGTTGCAAACCTTTGCACTTTCTCTAGTTTCTTTACGTGCTTGGCTAGGTGTGGGTTCCAAACTGGTGCCGCATACTCCAATATGGGCCTAACGTATACGGTGTACAGGGTCCTGAACGATTCCTTATTAAGATGTCAGAATGCTGTTCTGAGGTTTGCTAGGCGCCCATATGCTGCAGCAGTTATTTGGTTGATGTGCGCTTCAGGAGATGTGCCTGGTGTTATACTCACCCCAAGATCTTTTTCCTTGAGTGAGGTTTGTAGTCTCTGACCCCCTAGACTGTACTCCGTCTGCGGCCTTCTTTGCCCTTCCCCAATCTTCATGACTTTGCACTTGGTGGGATTGAACTCCAGGAGCCAATTGCTGGACCAGGTCTGCAGCCTGTCCAGATCCCTTTGTAGTTCTGCCTGGTCTTCGATCGAGTGAATTCTTCTCATCAACTTCACGTCATCTGCAAACAGGGACACCTCAGAGTCTATTCCTTCCGTCATGTCGTTCACAAATACCAGAAACAGCACTGGTCCTAGGACTGACCCCTGCGGGACCCCGCTGGTCACAGGTGCCCACTCTGACACCTCACCACGTACCATGACTCGCTGCTGTCTTCCTGACAAGTATTCCCTGATCCATTGTAGCGCCTTCCCTGTTATCCCTGCTTGGTCCTCCAGTTTTTGCACCAATCTCTTGTGTGGAACTGTGTCAAACGCCTTCTTGCAGTCCAAGAAAATGCAATCCACCCACCCCTCTCTCTCTTGTCTTACTGCTGTCACCATGTCATAGAACTCCAGTAGGTTTGTGACACAGGATTTCCCGTCCCTGAAACCATGCTGGCTGCTGTTGATGAGATCATTCCTTTTTAGGTGTTCCACCACTCTTCTCCTGATAATCTTCTCCATGATTTTGCATACTATACATGTCAGTGACACTGGTCTGTAGTTTAATGCTTCATGTCTGTCTCCTTTTTTAAAGATTGGGACTACATTTGCTGTCTTCCATGCCTCAGGCAATCTCCCTGTTTCGATAGATGTATTGAATATTGTTGTTAGGGGTACACATAGCGCCTCTGCTCCCTCTCTCAATACCCATGGGGAGATGTTATCTGGCCCCATTGCCTTTGATGTATCTAGCTCACTCAGAAGCCTCTTCACTTCTTTCTCGGTTGTGTGCACTGTGTCCAGCACTTGGTGGTGTGCCCCACCTCTCCGTCTTTCTGGAGTCCCTTCTGTCTCCTCTGTGAACACTTCTTTGAATCTCTTGTTGAGTTCTTCACATACTTCACGGTCATTTCATGTTGTCTCTCCTCCTTCCTTCCTTAGCCTGATTACCTGGTCCTTGACTGTTGTTTTCCTCCTGATGTGGCTGTACAACAGTTTCGGGTCAGATTTGGCTTTCGCTGCTATGTCATTTTCATATTGTCTTTGGGCCTCCCTTCTTATCTGTGCATATTCGTTTCTGGCTCTACGACTGTTCTCCTTATTCTCCTGGGTCCTTTGCTTTCTATATTTCTTCCATTCCCTAGCACACTTGGTTTTTGCCTCCCTGCACCTTTGGGTAAACCATGGGCTCATCCTGGCTTTTTCATTACTCCTGTTACCCTTGGGTACAAACCTCTCCTCAGCCTCCTTGCATTTTGTTGCTACATATTCCATCATCTCATTAACTGGCTTCCCTGCCAGTTCTCTGTCCCACTGAACCCCGTTCAGGTAGTTCCTCATTCCTGTGTAGTCCCCTTTCTTGTAGTTTGGCTTCATTCGTCCTGGCCTTCCTGCTTCTCCCTCCGCTTGTAGCTCTACTGTGTATTCGAAGCTTAAAACCACAAGGTCACTGGCCCCAAGGGGTCTTTCATATGTGATGTCCTCGATATCTGCACTACTCAAGGTGAATACTAAGTCCAGCCTTGCTGGTTCATCCTCTCCTCTCTCTCTTGTAGTGTCCCTTACGTGTTGGTACATGAAGTTCTCCAGTACCACCTCCATCATCTTAGCCCTCCATGTATCTTGGCCCCCATGTGGGTCCAAAGTTCTCCCAATCGATCTCCTTGTGGTTAAAGTCACCCATGATCAGGAGCTTTGCCCTGCATGCATGAGCTCTTCTGGCCACTCTAGCCAGTGTGTCAACCATCGCTCTATTGCTCTCGTCGTACTCTTGCCTTGGCCTCCTGCTGTTCTGTGGTGGGTTATACATCACTGCTATTACCACCTTGGGACCTCCAGAGTGAAGTGTTCCCACTATGTAATCACTTTCTTCTCCGCTGTCTCCTCTCTACCGCTCATCAAAATTCCAGCGATTTTTGATCAGCAACGCCACTCCTCCACCCCCCCTGTTCCCTCTGTCTTTCCTCAGGATTTGGTATCCCGGTGGAAAGATGGCATCTGTTATCATACCTGTAAGCTTGGTTTCTGTGAGAGCTATGATGTCCGGGTGATGCTTCTTTGACTCTTTCGTGCCACTCCTCCCACTTATTTGTTATTCCATCAGCGTTTGTGTACCATACCTTCAGTTTCCTTTCCAACACTGTGGTTTGGGGGGCCTGTGAGGGTGGGAGACCTGGTGGCATACTGTGGGATTCTATAGCTCGGTGTTGGGTGGAGGCTGTGGGTATGGATTGTAGTGTGTGTTGGGATGGTGTGATAGGCTGTATGGTTCTGAGAGTAGTTGTGTGTGTGCTTGCCCTTGCTGTTCTGTCCTGCTCTGACTGACCTCTGCTGGTTCCCTCCTTGTCTCTTTTCCTAGCTCCTTTCGCTTTTTGACCTCTCCCTCAGCTGCTGTCGTTCTGATTTTGTTCTGTCTCTGTCTAGGAACACCCTCTTGTACTCTTCTGAGTATTTCAATCGTGGTTTCTCTTGGAGGATCCTGTTCCGCACTGTTTCCGTCCTGAGAATCAGCTTGATTGGTCGGTTTCTCCCCTTCGAGTACCCCCCTATTCTCTGAAAATTTACAATCTCGTCCATCTCTTCACCTATTTCCGTGATGATTTTCTCAATCTCCTTTCTTTCTTCCTGCTTCCTTTCAGTGTGTGTCCTTTCCTCTCTCTCCTGAAGCCCATGGATAAACACTGATTTTGCCCTTTCTTCCTCCCATTGCCTCACCCTCTGTGACTCTGGATCCTGCCTGTATGTGGTCAGTTTCTCCCTTGATTTTTCCAGTGGCTCTTGATAGCCTTGTTGTGCCTCAGCATTCGACCAATCACCCTCTCCATCTGCAACCAGCTGATCTTCCCTTTCACTCCTTGGTCCTCCTTGGCAGATTGATGTGACCTTAGCATAATTCATAATTCCTTCCTTCCTGTTGAGCTTCCCAGCTTCATATGTTGTGTCTTCTCTGGTCACTGCCCCTGTAACTCGCTTCAGCCTATTTATCTCAACTTCTAGGACCCTTATCTTGGCTACTGCAGTTTCGACTTGTGCCTCCCAATTCTTTGTCTCCTTCTCCAACCTCCTTTCCAATTTCACAGAGAGCTCTTTCTCCATTTTTTCAGAAAGCTCTCGTAATTTTCTCTCCCACTCTTGTTCCATCCTTTTCCACTGCTCCTCCATCCACTCCTCCCTACCCGAACCATTCTCATCTGATCCTTGGTTCCTGCGAGTCCCCACCATTTTTTTTTTTTTTTTTTTTTTTTTTTTTTTTTTTTTGTGAGAGAAGAGAGAAGGGAAAGGTAGAGGGGGAGAGAGAGTGAAGGGAAGAGTAGGAGAGGGGAGAGTTAGAAGGGAAAATGGGGACAAGAGAGAGAGAGAGAGCAGAGAGAGAGCAAGAGAGAGAGAGCAAGAGAGAGAGAGAGCAAGAGAGAGAGTGAGCAAGAGAGAGAGAGAGCAGAGAGAGAGAGAGAGAGCAAGAGAGAGAGAGAGCAAGAGAGAGAGAGAGAGAGAGAGAGAGAGGGAGAGAGAGAGAGAGAGAGCAAGAGAGAGAAGAGAGAGAGAGAGAGCAAGAGAGAGAGAGAGCAAGAGAGAGAGAGAGCAAGAGCAAGAGAGAGAGTTAGAGAGAGAGAGAGAAAGAGAGAGAGAGAGCAAGAGAGAGAGAGAGCAAGAGAGAGAGAGAGCAAGAGAGAGAGAGACCAAGAGAGAGAGAGAGCAAGAGAGAGAGAGAGCAAGAGAGAGAGAGAGCCAGAGAGAGAGAGCAAGAGAGAGAGAGAGAGAGAGAGAGAGAGAGAGAGAGAGAGAGAGAGAGAGAGAGAGAGAGAGAGAGAGGGAGGGAGGGAGGGAGGGAGGGAGGGAGAAAGGGAAGGCAAAGAGGGGGAGAAGGGGGAAAGAGGGGGGGAAATGGAAGAGCGAGAGGGGAGAGAGGCTAGGGGGGGAGGGAGGGGAGGATGGGAGAGAGGTGGGGAAAGGGAGAGGGGAGAGATAATGGGAGGGGACAGATGTTAGAGGGGGAGAGATGTTAGAGGGGGGGAGGTGTTAGAGGTAAGAGATGTTAGAGGGGAAAGATGGGAGAGGGAAGAGAGAGAGAGAGATAGGTAGAGAGTGATAGGTAGAGAGAGAGATATAGGTAAAGAGTGAGAGAGGTAGAGATAGGTCTACTTAGTGTAGAAAGAGGGGGGGGGAGAGGAGAAAGGTTCAGATGGTCAGTTCACAGGACGGTGTGAAATCCTGTGTATGTGTGTTTGCGTGTGTACTACAGCTTACAAGTGCTTGTTCCTGTGTGTGTATGTGTGTGTGTATGTGTGTATGTGTGTATGTGTGTGTGTGTGTGTGTGTATGTGTGTGTGTGTGTGTATGTGTGTGTATGTGTGTGTGTATGTGTGTGTATGTGTGTGTATGTGTGTGTGTGTGTGTCAGTCGTCAGTGGTCAGTCGTCACGTGAGGTCACAGACCCTGAGCTGCTTTGGGGATTAGCGTGGACGGTTACAAAGCATGGCTTGCTTCTGCAGTGTTTTAAAAACTGAGGTTGGAGAGTTGAAGGAGGAGGTCTTGCTTCTCCAGGAGGAGATTAGGAGGCTGAAGGTCCACCTCAATGGGTCTGGGAGAGAGTGTGAGGTGGCTGGAGTTGTGGGGAATGAGACTTCTAGCAGTGAGGTGCAGTCTGTCTCTCACTGTGAGGAGGCTGTAGTTGGGGAGGTAGCAACGGCTACCAGCAGTGAGGTGCAGCCCAGCACCTGCTACAAGTGGCGAGTTGTTCACAGTAATGGGAGGCGCATCAGAGTAAGGAAAGTTAAGAGTGAAGATCTGAAGGTAGGAAATCGCTTCTCTGTTCTCCAAGATGAATGTACTTCAGTGGCCAGTGAAGGTAAGGGTACTACTGCCCCTGCTAATGAAGGTAAGCGCATTCTTGTGGTTGGTGACTCTCAGGTAAGATATATTGACCGTGCTTTTTGTAATAGGAATAAGAAGATGAGAGATAGAGTGTGCTTCCCTGGAGCTGGTGTTGGGGACATTGTCAACAGGCTGGATAATATCATGTCAGGTAATGGGAACAAGCCCATTATCTGTCTCAGTGCTGGTGGAAATGATATTGGGAAGGGTAGGAGAGAAGAGCTGCTAGATAAGTACAGGTCAGCTATAGATTTCATTAAGTCTAAAGGAGGGATCCCAATCATATGTAGCATCTTGCCTAGAAGGGGAGTAGGAAATGAATGGTTGTCTAGGGCAATTGGTGTAAATTGCTGGCTAGACAGATACTGCAAGGAAGATACTGCAAAGGCAAACATGATATGTATGCAAGGGATGGGGCTGGGGTAGGGGTGGTAGCACTTGCAGGCCATTGAGAAGGCCATTGGTGAAATGCCTATGATTTTAAACTGATGGAAGATAGAGGTATGGGTGTGTGTGGCAACACTAGGGTTGGAAACAGTAAATGTATAAAAGGCATTATGAAGTTATAAATAAAGCAATAGAACAGGTCAGCAAACAAAGGGGGACAGCAGAGGGGCAGCAAGGGATAGCTCCCTTAAGGTTTACTATACTATGCAAGTGTTAGGATAGATGAGCTAAGATTAATTGCAAGTGCAGGAAACATAGATATTATTGCTATAACAGAGACCTGGCTCAATCTGAAAGATAGAGAGATGCCCTCTGAATGTCACATACAAGGCTATAAATTATTCCACACTGACAGGGTCAACAGGAAAGGTGGTGGAGTAGCGATGTATGTCAGAGACAATTTAAATTCTTGTGTTAGACAAGATATTAAATTAGAAGCGTCAGCCACTGAATCTGTTTGGTTACAGCTTCTCGAGGGCCGAGAAAAACTAATTTTGGGTGTGATTTACAGGGCCCCAAATCTTGATAGGGAGTGCAGTAAACTTCTATGGGACGAAATTCGTAAGGCATCTACATACGAAAATGTTGTGCTAATGGGAGATTTCAGCTATAGACAGATTGACTGGAGCAATTTGACAGGAAATTTAGAGTCAGGTGACTTTCTTGATACGATCCAGGATTGTTTTTTAAAACAGTTTGTGACAGAGCCAACTAGGGGAAATAACCTCCTTGACTTGGTTCTTGCCAGTAGGGAAACACTAATTAATAATCTTGAGGTTAATGATGAGCTTGGGGAAAGTGATCACAAATCACTCAGTTTTAATATATCATGGAATTCCCCTAATAATGGCAATCAAGTCTCCGTCCCTGACTTTCGCTTGGCTGATTTCATAGGACTGAAAAATTACTTAGGTGGGCTGAACTGGAATGAACTGACTAAGGGTCAGGTAGGTGGTGATGGTTGCCGATATGATGCTTTCCAGGGCATAGTTCTAGCTGCTCAGTCAAATTATGTTCCAAATAGGGAAATCAGATCAAACAAAAATGATCCTAAATGGATGAACAATAGATTAAAATATCTGATTGGTCAAAAGAGAGGCATATATAGGCAAATCAAAAGAGGAGAGGGGCAATTAAGAAATCGATATATTCAGTTAGAGAGAAATAAAAAAGGGAATTAGAAAAGCAAAAAGAGATTATGAGGTTAAAGTTGCAAGAGAATCGAAGACTAACCCAAAAGGATTCTTTCAGGTATACAGAAGTAAGATCAGGGACAAGATAGGCCCACTCAAAAGTTCCTCGGGTCAGCTCACGGACAGTGATAAGGAAATGTGTAGAATTTTTAACACATACTTCCTCTCAGTTTTTACACAGGAAGATACCAGCGATATTCCAGTAATGATAAATTATGTAGAACAGGACGATAATAAACTGTGCACGATTAGGGTCACAAGTGACATGGTCCTTAGGCAAATTGATAAATTAAAACCTAACAAATCCCCAGGCCCTGATGAACTGTATGCAAGGGTTCTAAAGTAATGTAAAGAGGAGCTTAGCACACCTTTGGCTAATATTTTCAACATATCACTACAAACTGGCATGGTGCCAGATAAGTGGAAAATGGCAAATGTGATACCTATTTTCAAAACAGGTGACAGGTCCTTAGCTTCGAACTATAGACCAATAAGCCTAACCTCCATAGTGGGAAAATTTATGGAATCAATAATTGCCGAGGCAGTTCGTAGCCACCTTGAAAAGCATAAATTAATCAACGAAACTCAGCATGGTTTTACTAAGGGGCGTTCCTGCCTTACGAATTTATTAACTTTTTTCACTAAGGTATTTGAGGAGGTAGATCATGGTAATGAATATGATATTGTGTATATGGACTTCAGTAATGCTTTTGACAGGGTCCCACATCAGAGACTATTGAGGAAAATTAAAGCACATGGAATAGGAGGAGAAATTTTTTCCTGGATAGAGGCATGGTTGACAAATAGGCAGCAGAGAGTTTGCATAAATGGGGAGAAATCAGAGTGGGGAAGCGTCACGATCGGTGTTCCACAGGGGTCAGTGTTGGGCCCCCTGCTGTTCACAATCTACATAAACGACATAGATGAGGGCATTAAGAGCGACATCGGCAAGTTTGCCGATGACACCAAAATAGGCCGTCGAATTCATTCTGACGAGGACATTCGAGCACTCCAGGAAGATTTGAATAGACTGATGCAGTGGTCGGAGAAGTGGCAGATGCAGTTTAATATAGACAAATGCAAAGTTCTAAATGTTGGACAGGACAATAACCATGCCACATATAAACTAAATAATGTAGATCTTAATATTACGGATTGCGAAAAAGATTTAGGAGTTCTGGTTAGCAGTAATCTGAAACCAAGACAACAGTGCATAAGTGTTCGCAATAAAGCTAATAGAATCCTTGGCTTCATATCAAGAAGCATAAATAATAGGAGTCCTCAGGTTGTTCTTCAACTCTATACATCCTTGGTTAGGCCTCATTTAGATTATGCTGCGCAGTTTTGGTCACCGTATTACAGAATGGATATAAATTCTCTGGAAAATGTACAAAGGAGGATGACAAAGTTGATCCCATGTATCAGAAACCTTCCCTATGAGGATAGACTAAGGGCCCTGAATCTGCACTCTCTAGAGTCTAGAAAGACGTAGAATTAGGGGTGATATGATTGAGGTGTATAAATGGAAGACAGGAATAAATAAAGGGGATGTAAATAGTGTGCTGAAAATATCTAGCCTAGATAGGACTCGCAGCAATGGTTTTAAGTTGGAAAAATTCAGATTCAGGAAGGATATAGGAAAGTACTGGTTTGGTAATAGAGTTGTGGATGAGTGGAACAAACTCCCGAGTACAGTTATAGAGGCCAGAACGTTGTGTAGCTTTAAAAATAGGTTGGATAAATACATGAGTGGATGTGGGTGGGTGTGAGTTAGACCTGATAGCTTGAGCTACCAGGTCGGTTGCCGTGTTCCTCCCTTAAGTCAATGTGACCTGACCTGACTAGGTTGGGTGCATTGGCTTAAGCCGGTAGGAGACTTGAACCTGCCTCGCATGGGCCAGTAGGCCTTCTGCAGTGTTCCTTCGTTCTTATGTTCTTATGTTCAGTGAAAGAGATGAATAATTCACTTTGTAGATCTGGAGAAGAGATGAAGTTAAAATTGAGGACGTGAGCAGATTGCGCAACGCGAAGAGTTGTTGAGGAGAGGAAATTTTGGAATGTTTGAACACATAAATCCCATGTACAGGAAAACCAAAACATGCAATACAAGGGATCTGAATGTTTCAATTGTTAGTGACTGTTAGTTTTTCTTCTTGTATTTTTCCATCTTCTAGGGTTCCGTGTTATATCTCGAGAATGTCTCTTCTAATCGGCTTCAAATTTTCATCACTAGTATATCCTACCTAGACGGGGGTGCTGCTTCTTATTTGGCTGTGTTAGTGGCAATTTGATAATTTTATGGAACAAATTGTGAAATTAATTTCATGCGATACCTGAGTATCAAAACTAATGTATCTAACTTAGAGGAAGGTACACACTCTTACTAAACACTTTTAAATCATGAAGATAGCAATTGCATATATATGTTACACTCACAGGTGTGTCCAGCATATGTGTGCATGTATGTCCATTATTTAAGTGATCATGTATGTCCTTTATATGTGTGCATTTTTTTTTAACTCGCTTGCCCTCTCCCACCGAGGCAGGGTGACCTGAAAACAGAAACACTTTCACCATTATCCCTGTTATCACTGTCGTTGTAGAGGTGTGCAGATATGACCGTTCAGATGTCACTCCAAACAGCAAATATTTCAACCCCTTCCTTGAAAGTACAAGCATTGTACTTCCCACCGCCAACTGGTTTCCCAGAATCCCCTCACAAAATATTACCCTGCTCACACTCTAACAACTCGTCAAGTCCCAAAAACGATTCGTTTCCACTGACTCCTTTCTATTATGCACACACATGCCTGCTGTATGTCCAAGCCCCTTGCACAGAAAACCTCTTTTACCCCCGTCCCCCATCCTTTCCTAGGACGATCCCTACCCCTCCTTCCCTCCACTACAGATTTATATACTCTCGAAGTCATCCTATTTTGTACCATCCTCTCTAAATGTCCAAACCATCTCAGCCCTGAATAATACTTTTAGTTGCTTCACGCCTCCTAATTTTCATACTACGAATTCTCTACATAATATTTACGGTACACATAGCCCTTAGACACGACATTTCCACTGCCTCCAGCCTCCTTCTCGCTGCAACGGAAGATAAGACACATAGGCAACATTTAGGCAACTTTATTCCGAAACGTTTCGCCTACACAGTAGGCTTCTTCAGTCGAGTACAGAAAGTAGGCAGGAGCAGTAGAGATGTGAAGACGATGTAATCAGTCCATCACCCTTGAAGTCGTAGATTTGAGGTTGTCAGTCCCTCAGCCTGGAGAAGTTCTGTTCCAAAGTCTGAA
Organism: Cherax quadricarinatus; assembly: GCF_038502225.1. NCBI lineage: Eukaryota > Metazoa > Arthropoda > Malacostraca > Decapoda > Parastacidae > Cherax > Cherax quadricarinatus. The sequence goes on from NC_091311.1 coordinate 25,960,299, forward strand.
ACTAACTGAAGATCAAGCGACAGTGTAGTAGTAGTGAGAATGTATCCACTGAGAGGTCAGGCCCCTCTCGCTGCAACATTCACAGCCTATGCTTCCTACCCATATAAAAGTGCTGGTACCACTATACTCTCATACATTCCTTTCTTTCCCTCAATGAATAACATTCTTTGTCTCCACAGATACCTCAGTGCGTCACCCACCTTTTTTCCTTCATCAGTTCTATTATTTACCACGTCCTTTATAAACCCATTTGCTGACAAGTCTACTCCCAAATATCTCAACACATTCAGTTCTTCCACACTCCCTCTCTCTAATCAGATATCCAAGTTTCCTTTACCTAACTCGTTTGATGCCCATATCACCTTACTCTTATCTACGTTTGCTTTCAACTTTCTTCCTTTACACACCCTCCCAGACTCCTCCACTAACCTTTGCAACTTCTCTTCAGAAACTCCCAAAAGCACAGTGTCATCAGCAAAAAGTGATTGTGTCAATTCACATTTTGTATTTGTTTATGCATGATTTAATCTCATTACTCTTTTACAACCATCTATAAATATGATAAACAACCATGGTGCCATTATGCCTCCTTCTCTAAGGCCTACTTTTACCGGAAGGTAATCTCCCTCTCTTCTACATCCTAACCCTATTTTTTTCATATTAAGGATAATCTGTTTAAAAATTACAAACATGAATACATTAGCACAATATATAAAAGATTATGAATCTCCTCCAGCTCCTCTAAACCTGGACGCGAGCCAAGTACGCATTTTCCCTCTGGGTGGCCACGCTGATTCGCTGGAACACGAATGTGGCTACTCTTAGGTCTTTGGTGGTGCCAGTGAGTCTGGAACCTAGTTCCTTGATGAAACGAGTGGCGTCCTTTTCCCATGATCTCAAGGTCTCTGATCCCACTGGAATAAGTGTCAGCCAGAGTCGACACGCAGGTATAGTCCCATGTTAAAAGCTTTCCATTCTTCGAAGGGTAGATGGTGATCCCATCGGGGCGGGTTGCGGGATTGTGAGTTGTTGGATGCTAGGGATCGGGGCTTTCTTTCAGCTGTACACCCAGCTGTAGCAAGGCTTCCTCCTCTTCACTGATGTCGTTGACTTCAATGTGTTTTGCATTTCATCCCTTGGGTCTGGAGCAGTTTAGGCCATGTAGTCAATATTGGTCGGTTACGCATCGCCGCAAATACACGTATATTCCATGTGAATTGGGACACGCACATATATAATGGACATACATGTATGTGTACATATGACAGACATATATACACACATGGCAAACATGAATGTACACATTTGATGGAGTGCAAGTACACATGTGGTGGTCATACATGTACACGTATGATGGACATTCGTGCGCATATATGGTGGACATGTACACATATGATGAATATATCAATGCGCATTTGTGGGAAGCAGAATGAGTAAAAACAAATTAAAATCTTAATAAATTACTTAACTAATAAATGGTTATAATCATTCCTATAATTTTTAAAGGGGTGGACGGGTGAGCCAGCGGAAGGCCTCGGTCAGATGACCAAAAGCTCCAGTGGTGGGCTATCATTTGACTAAGACCCGCATCAGGAGACACTTGTTCTGTTTGATGACAAACCTTATTTAACCTAAAGGCAAAATCTCACTGCATCGCCGAGTGTTGGACAGATTCCAGAGCAAGTTGAACGCGACCAGCTGAGAAGTGTGCACGTGAAGATGAATGCCACAAGGCACAATTATCAACATACAGTGATCATTTAAGGTTTCTCGGGACAGAAATGGGAAACCAAGCTTGTTATAATATTCGTTCGGTGACACGGCAAGTGCCTCTTACACGGGTCTAAATCATATCAATGACCCGTTAAGATTACCTGTTTAATGAGGACTAGGATAGATAGGTACAGTTTGTCAGGAAACAGAACGAGAGGTTCCCACAACTGAACTTTTGCTCATCTTACCGATCCACCTTTTTCAAATTCATTGTTATGATTATAACTATTAATATAATAATTATGCACATTGTTTTTAATAAATTTTAAAAAGCTTTTTTTTTATTTTGTATATAAAATATATGTAAATAGACAGCTAACAATTTTCCTATTAAAATATTTTTATCATAGTTTTATATAAGTCATTTATTTTGGACAAATAAAATTATACAGAACTTTTTTTGGGGGGGAATAGGATTAATATTTAATTTCAACAGAGTGATGAATAATATTTTCAGATCTGCACTGGAAAATCTGTATTGAATACCTATTATAACCTTCTGAACGAGGTTCCCGTGAAGGGCTCTTGATCCGGGGAATTAAGCCAATCTCATATTCTTGCAACAAATTTGATTTTTTCCCCGTTCCTCTGGTGTTGTATGGCATCTAAAAGTCCAACGAGGTTTTTTGAAAAAAATATTGTAAATATATGAAGAATTGTACCAGTCTAAAAATATGTAAACTAGAGTTTGCATGCAATTTAGTATTTAAATAAATCTGTAATTAAAAATTTATTAATTAGCAAATTTTTGGTGGAAGCCTCAATTTTTTTTTGTCTTGCATAAAGTTATCGAAAATATCCGCATTTTATTTCATATTTATTTATATATTTTAACTCGTATATATTTATATATTTTAACTAGTATTAACAATAATTTCTTTTATTTTTAAAAGGGGCAGACATCGGTCAGTTGATCAAAAGTTCCAACGGCGGGTCATCACAGGAACCCGCGTCAGGAAACACTTGTTCTGATTCCTGACAAAACTTACCTAACACTTGCTTCTCAAGGGAGCGACGGACACTCAAAATCAAAACAATACTCAGCGGCAGGCGCGGATATAAGGGGGGGGGGCCCAGGGGGCCCGGGCCCCACCCCTTTGGCCCTCTTTGGGCTTTGGCCCAGTGTCGTAGCTGGGTTTTTATTTTGGGGCGAGGGGAAGGAGGGGCCAATCCTTTACATGGCGGGGGCATGCCCTCCCGAATTATTTGAGATTTTAAAGCCGATATATATATATATATTTTTTTTTTTCAATATATATAGGGAAGTACCACCTCTATGGCTGGAATGGGGACCCTCATCCTCAGAGAAGACAATAAACGTACCTCAGAGAAAACTCAAGGTTCTCCCCGGAGCTGTTTGAATATTTTCTTCTCCTACCACCCCCTATATGTTTATTATTCTATGTGAACATTTATTAATAAACAAAATACATTTACAGAAAAAAACATAAACATGAATACAATGGCACAATGTATCAAAGATGATGAATTTCCTCCAGCTCCTCCGAGGCTGGACGTGAGCCAAGTATGCAGCAAGCATTTCCCCTCTGGATGGCGACGCTGAGGCGCTGGAACATGAAAGTGGCTGCCCTTGGGTCCCTGGTGGTGTCGATGAGTCTGGAACCCAATTCTTTAAGGAAACGTGTGGCATTTTTTCCCCATGATCCCAAGGTCTCCGATCCCACTGGGACAAATTGATACTGTTGGCTAATGTCCCTGTACTTGCTCATCTTGTACTCCTCCCTGTGGTCAGCAGCTCCTCCCTGTCGCCCCACACTGTGACGGATATAGGTGTCAGCCAGTGTGGACACACAGGTATAGTCCCATGCTAAGAGCTTGCCATTCTTCCAAGGATAGATGGTGATCCCGTCGGGGCGGTTTGCTGGGTTGTGGGTATTGTTTGCTGCAAGTGATCGTGGCTCCCTCTCGGCAGGGCATCCAGCTGTAGCAAGGGTTCTCTTAATGATGTCGTTGACCTCGTTGTGTCTTGCATGCCAGCCCTTGGTTTTGGAACAGTTAAGACCATGTAGACCGTATTGGTCTGCTTGCACTTCGCCGCAAATACACATATATTCTGTGTGAATTGGGGCAGCAAGGCGCAGAGCCACTGCAATACGGAGGGTCTTAGGGTCGAGTCGCGTTCCCATTGCCGATATGGGAACTGTTTGGAGGAAGTCCCCGGAGTGAGGTGCACTCACAGCCTGGAGACGGGCAATCTCCCTATCTGATGTTGCAGCCCTGAGCATGTTGGCAAGCACCTTTTCAGCAATTGGGCTATCCCAGCTTGACTGTTTGTGAGCCAGTGCTGCACTAGGGTTTGGTGCTGGAGCAGCAAGAGTCTCCCATTCGGTGATGGCACTGACATAGCTAGGGTCTTCTATTCCTGCTGAGTCACTGAGGGTGTCAGGAAGAATTTGTCTTATCAACTCGTTTGATGCAATGGAAGAGGATAGGAAAGCTGGTAGAGCAATCTGGGAGGATCTGCGTACTCCTAGCCCTCCAAGCCTGACCGGAAGTGAGGCTTGCAACCACTGTCCATCGTCAAGGGAAAGATTCAATACACTCTCTAGCATGGCCTTCAGGAGAGAGTCATATTCCTTGAGTTTTGGACTGCTGAAGGCTGGGGAGCATCTCAGAAAATAGATAAGTTTTGGCGTTGACAGGCACCTGGTGAGTAGGTAAAAGGCGTCGTGTGTGTCAATGTCTTTCATCCTGCTTTCCATCGTCCGGAGGTCTGAGACTTTTTTTCCTAGGACCAGATCGATGGCATTGGACCCAAGAGGAGCACCGAGGAGAGTGCTATTGGCTGGATCAATGGCTCGTGCTCCTGGTAAAACGGTACTGATATTCTGTATCAACTGTTGATTGGTAGAAACTATTTCACATTTGGTGGGGTTTAAAGAAAGGCCCAGGCTTTCTCCCATGTCTTTAATTTTACTGATGTCCTCCAGGAGAGACTCTGTTGTGCCAGCCAGGGTACCGTCGTCCAGGAACCAGATATTGAGCTCGCTGGAGAGTGCCTCCATGACTTCCTTGATGACCAAACAAAATAGAAAGGGGGCGAGAGGGTCCCCCTGTTGCACGCCCTCACACGAGTCAATTTCATGGTCCCCAAACAATAGTTTTGAAGTCACACTATAA
>NC_091311.1:25965312-26012812 GCF_038502225.1 Cherax quadricarinatus
GATTATTCTTCTTTCGAGCGTATTATACACATGGTGAATGGAATCTCTTTATTAGGTACATGATGTATGATATCATTCTTCAATCTACTGAAATCTGAATGGATAATTCAAGGGATATAGTGACACTTAATGTCACTACAGTAAGAGTGCCCCCAGTAAAAAACATCTCATGCTGATGATAAACTAGAGGCAGTTCGCGAGTTGATGGAGATGGACACTTTCGAGATCAACCTTGATGAAGGCTGCCCAGTAGACAATTTTACCCCGTGAGCAATATCTCAACGATGTGAAAAAATGATTAGCAGGGGCAGTACTGGGTAAGACTGTTGTGAAAGTTGGACAAGCAGGACCCACCTACGAACTATCGTGTGGCCTAAGGCAACAGGAAAGGACAACTCCATGACTGAAATAATCACCTTGAATTACCAGATGTGTATCACAGGACCATTCAAGATCAGATTAAAGGACATTGCTAAGCGAAAGAAAAGAATCGAAAGCCACTCCTTCACACATTGTATTTAATTTCAGTGCAAGGGGAAATGGTGAGAGTGTTCCTAGTTGACTGACTCTATTATAGCAGGACCGTCTGACGGGAAAGTTGGGAAATATTTTACCCAATTTTGAATTAACAAATATATTTTTGCGGCTGATTTAAAACTTAGATCGCAAAAAACTAATAGAGACTTGACAATATTTTTACAGCCAGACAACCCAAGCGATCTTAATAGTCACATTAAAGTGTTTTGTTTTGACCCAAGTGGTTTTTTCATCATCCGAGGGAAATATAACTTGACATGATGGTGGTACTGTCACCTACGTACTCCCTTATATATATATCAACCTTTTAAGTAGGGTATCCGAACGAGTGTTGAAATTTTTTTTTTTTTTTTTTTTATATTTTATTTAAAACAGTGCGATACAAATAGCAGAAATATATTAAAAGATACACGACAAAAGCTTACTGCACTAGAATTTCACTTAACCCGAAACCTAATATTGATACCATACTGTACAGTGGTAATATTGATACCATACTGCACAGTGGTAATATTGATACCATACTGCACAGTGGTAATATTGATACCATACTGCACAGTGGTAATATTGATACCATACTGCACAGTGGTAATATTGATACCATACTGCACAGTGGTAATATTGATACCATACTGCACAGTGGTAATATTGATACCATACTGCACAGTGGTAATATTGATACCATACTGCACAGTGGTAATATTGATACCATACTGCACAGTGGTAATATTGATACCATACTGCACAGTGGTAATATTGATACCATACTGCACAGTGGTAATATTGATACCATACTGCACAGCGGTAATATTGATACCATACTGCACAGTGGTAATATTGATACCATACTGCACAGTGGTAATATTGATACCATACTGCACAGTGGTAATATTGATACCATACTGCACAGTGGTAATATTGATACCATACTGCACAGTGGTAATATTGATACCATACTGCACAGTGGTAATATTGATACCATACTGCACAGTGGTAATATTGATACCATACTGCACAGTGGTAATATTGATACCATACTGTACAGTGGTAATATTGATACCATACTGCACAGTGGTAATATTGATACCATACTGCACAGTGGTAATATTGATACCATACTGCACAGTGGTAATATTGATACCATACTGCACAGTGGTAATATTGATACCATACTGCACAGTGGTAATATTGATACCATACTGCACAGTGGTAATATTGATACCATACTGCACAGTGGTAATATTGATACCATACTGCACAGTGGTAATATTGATACCATACTGCACAGTGGTAATATTGATACCATACTGCACAGTGGTAATATTGATACCATACTGCACAGTGGTAATATTGATACCATACTGCACAGTGGTAATATTGATACCATACTGCACAGTGGTAATATTGATACCATACTGCACAGTGGTAATATTGATACCATACTGCACAGTGGTAATATTGATACCATACTGCACAGTGGTAATATTGATACCATACTGCACAGTGGTAATATTGATACCATACTGCACAGTGGTAATACACACACACCCAACACACTGTATATTACAATGGTAATACACTCTCACACACAACACACCGTATATTACAGTGAATATACACTCACACTCAACACTATACATTACAGTGATATTGTTTTATTTGTTAAAGAACATCTCTAACAAGGTTACTTATACAAAACATCAAACACTGGAAATTATAAGATTGTACAATAAAAGAAGAGATATAAAAAAAAACTAAACACGCACAATGACACACATACACAAGCACACATAGGTGAGGTTTCTGCCTGTCAACACACACGTATGAGAGACTAAATCTAAGATCTCAGGTGCTTAACAGAGCACCACGATACTCAAACATTAATTTAGGCGATTATCACAAGATCTTAACATACATAGGTATTTAGGATACAAAGAAGGAAACGGGATAATACTAAAAGTCACAATAAAAACATCCAATATAACAAAACAAAACTACGATGTGAAATTTTACATCTCAGCGGAACTAAGAAAAAATGATGCAAGTAGTTACATGTAATATAATATTACTGAAAAGCACACTGTAACACAGCATAAAATATAACAAAATAAGAACCAGTAGCTTATGCTAGGAAAAACTTTTTTTTTTTTTATAAACATTACACTTGAATCAAAATCATTAAAGACACCTATAACATATTTGAGTCATTGAAAATTTTCATCATAAAGTCCTTGAAATGATTTATGCATGATAAATGATAATATGCAATCGTAGTACAACACATTTCTAAATGATAACTTTTTAGTTCCTGAAACCCTCGGGGCAATAACCATATTGCCCATAGATATCAAAACTCAATTATACATCCTTATAAACAGCACTCCATGCTCACACCCAAGTCTAGGAAAATAGCCCGTTGTGTCCCCTTACCCATTTTGCAAATCCCATAAATCCCTTAATGTGAAATTTCGATAACCCTCACTAAAATCTCTCTCCCATCTCCCTCCATACACCCCTTTATTCCTACACTGTGTCCTATAAAAAGTTGCTGCCAACGCATTAATTCTTGCACGCACGTCCGCCTCCCTCATAGCCCACATCATGTATATATAATCCGTAATCATATACCCAATCGCATTCTCAACCCTTTTATTCACCCCAGTTATATCTAAACTTAAAACCCTCAAGACCTGCAAACCCCCTCCCCCCACTAACCTTAAAACCTTACCCATCCAAACCCTTATAAGTTCAATACAATCGCAAAAATACACCGTATGATAAATAGTCGCCAATCCTCCACAATCCTTGCATTCCCCATCCTCTCGTATTCTCTTATAGAATAAAACCATTCCTGACGGCAATATTCCATGTAAAAATCTATACATAACTTCTCTGACTTTAGGTTTTAAACGCAATTTGTTTAAACGCCCCCAAATATTACGCCAATCATACATCGGATATACTCCTTCTACCGCCGCTACCAAAGCCTTACCATCTGCCCTATCAAGATTTCTCAATTTAATATGTAAAGGATCCCTCACGTTTATAAATACCCGTAACATTGCCTCACCTATCATGAACTCCCTACCCCCCCACCACCGTCGCATATCCTGATGTATTCTATGAAGACCGTCTCCTTTCACCCCTCCCTCCCGCTTATAACTATGTTTTAAATACATACTTATTATCCTCTTTTCGACATCTATAAGACCCAGCCCTCCACGGCCAACCGGGAGTGTGACAACCGCTCTACTTAACCATTCGCTCCCTGTTCCCCAAATGAATCTAAAAACACTTTTTTGTAGCCTTTTTAACTCACAACGAAGTATCGGAAATATTACCGTAACATGCCATAGTTTACTATATAATAGCACATTCGTTGTAATCACCCTTTGTTGCAAACTTAAATTAGCAGCTCTTAAACCACTGAGGCGCTTCAGAACACTGTCAACGATACGCACGGAATTTATTTGCTGTGCTAACTTGAAATCATTTACATAAACGATCCCACATATCTTTATTTGGTCCACCCTTTTCCACCTTTCAGCAACCATTCCGTCCTCACGTGACCCTTTTCCAAGATTCATATACTTTGTTTTCCCCATGTTGATCGTCATGCCAGTAGCTTTTCCAAAAACTTTCACTAACGTTTCTACCCGAATCAAATCCATGTTTTCTCTCACCAAAATCGTCGTATCGTCGACATATCCAACAATGCCCGCTCCCCCATCCCTTACATTACCCATCCCCTTTGCTTCCAATAAAACCCTTATCCCTCTATAAAAGGGATCTTGAAAACAAGCAAAAAAAATTTGTGAAAGGGGACAACCTTGACGCAAACCCCTTCCCATCTGAATTCGATCTCCCAACCTCCCATTCACCTGCACACGCAAGGTTGCCTCCTGATACATTAATTTGGCCCATGATATAATTTCCGCACCAAACCCCTGCCATCTCATGATCTTCCATAACGTCTCCCGTTCCACACTATCATATGCCGCCTCCCAATCTATAGCCAATACCCCCCCCTTTCCTAATCTTACTCTTTCTTCAATAAAACTTCTAATCATACCGTGACCTTCATACATAGACCTGCCCGGCACCCCATATTGTCCCTTGTCAATCACTCTGCCCAGGACTTTTTTTATTCTGTTAGCCAAGATCCTTCCAAAAATTTTATAGTCACCACATAATAACGAGATTGCACGATAATCTTTAACCGTTAATGGCTCGCCTTTAGGAACTAGGACGACCACAGCCAACCTTTGTTGTTCCCCTAAAACCCCATCCCGCTTCATTATATTGAATAAACGTACCAAAAACCCCTTTAAAACGTTCCAATTTTGAAGATAAAAGTCGCTGGGCAACCCATCAATTCCTGGCGCCTTACCCAATTGCGCCCCAGATAAAGCCTCCCAAGTCTCACACTCCGTTATCGGCCCTCCCAACATCAAACGATCATGCTCCTCCAGCTCACACTGCACAAACCTACCGATTGACTGCAATGCAATTTCACTTATTCCAACACTTTGCGTTTTCAATTTAACCCATGCATCTATATACCCACTCATACCCTCCGTCGTCGTCAACTCCTGATTCACTCTATACCCCTGCATACCTACCTGAACATTCAACCCCATTAACTCCATTGCTTTGCGACGTCTGTGTTGATTCCTCAACACACACGCCGACGGCCGATCTCCCCACAAAACCTCTTCGATTCCACCCTTAAGCCTTTCCCCATCAAACCTTTCGTTTTGTAAATTTCGTAGTTGCTCCTTAATTCTTTCAATTTCTATAACAGGATAATTAGCATTCGCTTGTACATAGCAGTCGCGCAACTGCCCCTCTAAATATCGTTGGAAACCGTATTGTAACTGACTATATCTCACTCCTTGACTAATATAATATTCCTTAATTCGCTTTTTGGCTATCGTTTCCCACCAATTAACCAAATCCACATCTCTAGGTGCTTCAACCACAAGGCGTTCCCACATATGCCCAAAAGACAAAAGACTTTCCTCCCTCTTCAATAACTTTACATTTAATTTCCAAAAAGATGGACCCCTTCTAGGCACACCCTCAATATCTACATCCATTACAACTCCTCTATGATCCGAAAAAACCACATTTATCACATTCACTCTCCGCACTGTAACCGCACTAGACACGTACATTCTATCCAATCTCGCCGCATAATCTCGTCTAATAAAAGTATGCTCCACCATGCCACCCCCCCCACACACATCCATTAAACCCACACTCGTCAATAAATCTCCCAGGAATCCCAAGCAACAACCTGCTCCTCGAGGCTCCACATCTTTTCGTCGTATTACACAATTCCAGTCGCCCCCTATTATCGCTACATTTGGTAAACTACGTAGATAATATACTAATACATCTTGTACAAAATGAGTTTTAAGTCGTACATCTCCCTCGGCCGGCCCATATACACATACAAAACTTATGTGTGCTCTACCCCATAAACCATCCACCCTAATCACTCTCCCCTCCCCCCTTTCACTATGGCGTACTACAAACGGGCTATTTTCCTTTACCAGAATGGCGACGCCTCCTTTTAACCTCGTCGCATATTCTATATACACATCATAACCATCCATTTCTAACTCATATCCAATTCTGTAATTGTGTTCTTGGATAAATACCACATCCACATCTAGACGCACCAAAAATTCATTAAACCACTTTCGCTTCCGCTCAGATCTCAAACCGTTAATATTTATTGTCAAAACCTTAAAGTCAATTAATGGGGTTTTCCTTTCGTTCTAGGTATAGACTTTTCACTTATACATTTTACACCACCTCTATCCCTCCCCCCTTTTTTGGGAACCACCTTGATAAACCCTTGTTTCGTGGATTCTCTGTTCCCTGTCCTCTGTACATCCGCCCAAGACTTTTTTCCTGGCCTTTGGGCAGGAGTAAGCACGTCGTCTGAGTCTGATGGGGTCGCAGTTCGCTTTCGCGTCCTACCCTCCACCTGCATTGGGATTTCTTTAGTACTATCGTGATGCACCTCCACTTCTGCTACATTTACCGTCATACCATGCGACACACTAGACTCAATGCTTCCATCCGTCGCCTCACCATGATGTTCAACCGATCCCAAAATTGCACCTGGATCCTCCACATGGTTGACGATCGACTCGTCTAACAAAACATCCAGTGCCTTCACTAAAGACGCCGCTACATCCTCTTCCCCCATAGTGGGCAGAGTCTCTTCCAATACTTTATTTATGTCCAGTGACGGTGATTCTTCTCGCTGTTTTGCATCCTCCAAAGCATTCTCCTGCGCTTTTTCTACCTCTTCACTCCAAGATGTCCGTTGTCGAGACGGGTGAGCATAAGACTGTTCTCGTCCCTCAACTTCCTCGACTTCTTCCGGTTGTTGCTGTTGCGATATTTGGAGATTCCCACGACGCTTACCACACTGTGCCGCTATGTGGTCATACGACCCACACAGCCGACACGTACGACGTTGCCCCGCATATGTCACATATACTTGAGTTCGAAATGCTTGCAGCATAATATAGGACGGTATGGGGTGGCGTAAGGTCATTTTGACTGAATATGTTCCCTCCAAACTTCCAGCATAAGGTCCAGCGGCCCACCGACCTGCAGAGGCCATATGAACCGTACCATAATTACGTAGTTCATCTTTTATAACAAAATCAGTCGCTTCAAAAGGCACATTCTTGATTTTTACCCATGTGTAGTATCTTGATACATCATGAAGACGTACTGATACAGCTGAATTGACGGCTATAATGGTCTCTTGATACTTATCCACCACTGCTTCGTAGACATTTGCTGACGTCATTTTAACGAAAATCCGTGTCGTCCCATTAAGTGCTACACCACATATCTCTTCATTTGCGATACCGTAGGTATCACGGATAATCGCCGGTAGTAACAAATCCATCGTGGCTCCCGTGACAGCCCCACGGGTCAACTCAACGCAAACAGTGTTGATGCGCCTGTTGCTATGCAGCGCCATGTTGGAAAATGAGCAGCACACGTCCTCACTACTCAATGACTGTTGACGAACTGGTGTAGCTCGCCTGAAACAGCAGAGGGGTGCAGAGCACAACCGCACTCTACCGTGGTCAGGCAGCGAATGTCAGCAGAGAATTGGATCAGAGGAACCTGTCTCCACATGCCACACGTGAACAAACTTTGGGAATGGCCTGTGTAGCATTGTTCATAAGGCATCAATACATTCAAATATGTAGTCTTGTGAATCTTGCCCAAGATACATTACACAAGCGTTGAAAATTTTAAGCCTATTGAATAAGGCATTATCAAGCAATAAATGAAAATTTGTGAAAAGGCAAATGAAAATGTCTCCCTTCATTAAATTAAAAAAAAAAAAAATTCCAGCTAACTTCCTCATTTACATTTAATTTAAAATTCCCTGCAATCATGTTGGAAAAAAATATTTGATTTTTTAATTATAATTTGATGAAATTAGAAAATTAGCCACAAAAGGGCAAATTGGCACCACACAACCCAAACTAATACAAAAATACTTTCTATTAATATACACCATCATTTAAGGTTTGATGCTGATAACAAGAGTCATTCTCTAGCTATTACATGGGGAAACAATTTAATCAATAAAATTGGCCAATTGAAATTTACACAGCTCAAAAGTGAGTGTCAAGCTGTGTTTTAATAAAGCGCAGGAATGGTAAAAGTTTGAAGTCGATCAGAAAAAGCATTCTCCACTAATTGATCTGATTCCAATTATTCCAAGTTTTATAACTATTTTGTAAAATTTCAAATTTACATCTACTAGGACTAAACTAATGGAGTGTCATCTTTCTTAAAGAATGCATCGTCTATATTATTTTGACATCAGTCAGAAAAGACATTCAATAGTTATTGAATAGAAAATTAATATCGCTTTTTTTTTTTTTTTTTTTTTTTTTTTTTTTTTTTTTTTTTTTCAGTAAAACTGGCAAATCTGGACTTATGCCACCCAAAGACAGCGTGAACCTTGTATTCAGAAAGCCACAGAAATGGATTCAAATTGGGGAAATTTAGATATAGAAATGATATTGAGAAGTACTGGTTTGTTACTAGAGCTCTAGATGAGTGGAATAAACTCCCAAGGAGCGTTATTGAGGCAGGAGCTTCGGGTAGCTTCAAATATGGGTTGGATAGATATATGAGTGGGTGTGAGTTAGACTCACTTATCATGGGCCAATGGGTGCGTTGAAGTGTTCCTTCTTTCTTATATTATGTTCTAACATCATGTAATGAGGCTAAGCTGCTGCTTTGGTTTCATGATGTAATATATTTAAATTGATCAGACAAAGAGTCTGGTACCTGGACGAATTTCCACTTCATATAGTAACAATATCTACTCTGGCTCATGGACTAATTTTCTTTATTTTAAATCAGGTTAAGTTAATCCAGGTTAGATTCGAATAAGCTAGGTTACTTAAACCTATAGAAACTTATGCTCAGTTACAATTCACAATTAAACAAATTAAAATAAAACAGCCACAATACGCTAGGTAGTCAGAAGAAAAAAAACACAACGTCCGAATCTGGAGATTTCTCTCTCTTGTTGCGAGAATGGGCTAGCGAACCAGAAATACTTTTATTTTTATTGGTTAGGTTAATCTGCGTTAGAACAGATTTTATTGACAAAGAAAAACATGGCAACGGCCTAAATCTGGAAGGCAAGACATCACCCTTGTTGTGAGGATGTGTCTTGGTGTGAGGATGTTATGGTGTGAGGATGTGTTATGGTGTGAGGATGTGTCTTGGTGTGAGGATGTGTTATGGTGTGAGGATGTGTTATGGTGTGAGGATGTGTCTCGGTGTGAGGATGTGTTATGGTGTGAGGATGGGTCTTGGTGTGAGAAATGTTGTTTCGAGCATTTAAAATGCTTTCATTTAATACATTCATTGAAAATTGCAGGAACGACAAATACTGTGGGAATGACATACAGGTAGGCACGAAATGCATGGCGGGAATTTGAAATATGACAGGAGAAGATATGATGGGAACTATAAATCTGAAGGAAACTATAAATGTGACATAAACGAAGAGTTTGGCGGGAACAAAAAAAAAAATTTGGCGGGACCGCCAATTTTGCAGACATGCTGGAAATGCTGAGTAGGATTGGTTTCTTTACTGACTTTGTCAAGCGGCAAATTGAGTGTCGAAATCCATTCGGAAGCTTTGCAACACGCTGTTTAACTTCCTAATTACCAAGATTAAAGCAGAGTAAATTTGATATTTCTAATAGAGTAATCTAGCTCGTCCCCAGTACAGTACTAGGCTAGTTTCTTTCCAGTAGAGTACGAGTCTAGTTTCTTTCCAATACTATTCCAGTTTGTTTTCAGTACAGTGCTAGGCGGCTAATTCTTCCCTATAAAATACTAGGCAAATTTCTTGATACGTACAAATACTAGGCTTGGTCCTTCCTACTGCAGTACTAGGCTCGTTCCTTCCCAATACAATACTAGGCTTGGGCCTTCCCGATACAATACTAGGCTTGGTCCTTTCCAATACAGTACTAGGAGCGTTTCTTCCCCATACAGTACTAGGCTCTTTTTTTCCCAGTACGGTATTAGGCTCGTTCCTTCCTAGTACAGTACTAGGCTTGGTTCGTCAAATAAAGTACAAGGCTCGTACTTTCCCAATACAGTACTAGAGTCGTTCTTCCCAATACGATATGAGGCTCGTTCCTTCCCAGTACAGCACTAGGCTCGTTTATTCCCACTAGAGTACTATGCTCGAACCTCCTAGTACACTACTAGGCTAGTTTCTTCCCAATAAACAGTCGGAACGTTAATTCCTCCAGTCCTCCAGTCAAGAACGTCCCATTTATAATATTTATGTCTTCTGACTCGCAACAAAACAGTGTTTATGTGAAGGATATTGTGATAATCGATGCCTGCTGTGTCTCAGGTTGTTAGAACAAAAAGTGGCAGAAAGGAATGTATTGTCATAGTCCTGTCGAGAAAGATTGTCGGGAAAGTGGCTAGATTCAGGTTAGGTTAGGTAAGATTCGTCAGGAAACAGGACAAGTGTTTCCTGAAGCGGGTCTTCGTCATATGATGACCCGCCGCTGGAACTTTTGGTCATCTGACCGAAGCCTTCCATTGACTTACTGATCCACCCCTTGAAAAATTATGGTACTGGCTATAGATCACATCTCTGTGTAGCCAACATTTACTCTTTTAAATAGTAATCATTCACGTATACCACATCTTTCAAGGGAGGTAGATTCCTTGATGGCGTGTGCAGGGCTCTTGATCTAAGGATCTGGACCTAACTTTCCTTTCCCTGGACGGAACCAGATTGATAGACGATAGCAAATGCCAACATGGGAAAATAAAGACACTGGTAGCAGAGGATCTTTTAACGCAACGCTTTACCCATGACAGTTTTATCAAGTATAGACGAGTAAATATGAAGAAAACGTTATATAACACCGACAAGTTGAGTAAGACGCAAATGCAACAGTTTGGTAACTACTGTTGATTAAAACGTTTCGCCTACATAGTAGGCTTCTTCAGTCAAATGCAGAGTAGAATAAATTGGAGGCAGCACGAGTTGTAGCGAGGTAAACAAAAATGATGTAATAGGTCATTAACCTTTCGAGAAATGTGGTCAGTTCCTCATCCTGGAGAAGAGTTGATCTTCATAGTCTGAAACAATTTCTCCTAGGTCGAGGGACTGACTGCATCGTCTTTACAACTGCTGCCTTCAGTTTTATTCTCCTCTGTACTTGACAGAAGAAACCTACCGTGTAAGCGAAACGTTTCAATCAACAATAAAGATGTGCATGTGTTCCAAATATTTCTTATTCATACAGGAATAAGCAAATACAGCGTTTTATAAAGCAAACAAGCGTTCCGAGGTCAGGCCTGAAGATCGGTCACATAAGAGGTCATGAAAATGTGAGATTACCTCCCATGCTGCAGCAATTATATAACCTTATGTGGGTGTAGCACTTTATCCTAATTATAATAATGACAATAATAGTAATGTAGTGTAAAACAAAAATTTTATTTCGAGTGAGCAATAAGTGAATGAGTTGTGTATTTCTTAAAACCACGAAATTTTATGTTTGGTATATTATCAGAATTACATCGCAAAGCTGCGGCTAAGCTGACGTCGCCAATAAATTGGCATGGATATGGGGTCTTCCATTATTGCCATACTGACCTATTCATGGAACACCTGAAGGCAGAAAAATTGCCACGTGCCTACTGTATATGGTTGACATGGTTCTCATAGCACTTCCTGTGTGGGTGTCCTATGGACAACGTTACATGTGTGGGTGCCCTATGGACAACGTTACATGTGTGGGTGTCCTATGGACAACGTTACATGTGTGGGTGTCCTATGGACAACGTTACATGTGTGGGTGTCCTATGGACAACGTTACATGTGTGGGTGTCCTATGGACAACGTTACATGTGTGGGTGCACTGTGGACAACGTTACATGTGTGGGTGCTCTATGGACAACGTTACATGTGTGGGTGTCCTATGGACAACGTTACATGTGTGGGTGCCCTATGGACAACGTTACATGTGTGGGTGTCCTATGGACAACGTTACATGTGTGGGTGCCCTATGGACAACGTTACATGTGTGGGTGCCCTATGGACAACGTTACATGTGTGGGTGCCCTATGGACAACGTTACATGTGTGGGTGCTCTATGGACAACGTTACATAGCCCATTCCTAGATTTTATTGCCCTGTAATAACTAGAAAATGCCTCTTCCTATCAGCTTCGAACTTTGATAATTAGTGTGTCTTTCTGAGTGGGAGATGTGTTATTTTAGTGGGTTCTGGAACCTTTGAGTTACTGATTTTATTATTAAAATTATTGGCATCGCATGCTTAGTCTTCTACACCACTAATAATTTAAAATATGACGCTATAAAATTAAATTAAGCTTCGAAATAATATAAATATAACCCTCGTCAATTATTATGCACGTACCTTCAGCCGTTCAGGAAATAATATTCCTTTATCTAAAATCTACAACAAATATTAAATTTTAAGCTGAATCTGGAGTATATATTATGTATTATTTTTCTTTGCATTTCTAAGGTTTTCTGGTTTCTGTGATATAATTTGTGAACCCCCCTCCTTAAAAAAAATTGATTTTTCTAGACACTCGTTTATTACTGGTGATATATTCCAAGGTCATGGCAGCCGTACCAAGCTGCATCAGGCCCTAAACACCTAGTTGTGCACGATAAGAATTTTCTGCGTGCTTTGAGAACTGTATAATTGCTCAGCACGACCAAATATCTCATAAATAATATTACTGACAAGAACAGTAGAGCGCATGAAAGTGAATTTGCATAAAGCGAGGAAGATCTGTAATTATTTTTTTTAGTTAACTCGTGAAGAATCACCACTAGTTCTTCTTAAATGTTTATACGTTCACACATACATATGCACATGTTTACATACATACACATATACATAAGCACACATACACAATAGCCTCTATATATTACATGTCCACTTATGCACGTGCATGCATACATACATACTTATGGAAGAAATCACAATTATTGCGTAATTGTAAATATATAAAAATATATTTTTTTATATTTTACTGCATTAGAATTTTATCACCACCTTGCACTATTCCTTTTGCCTGCTCTGAGGCAGAGGCAGCTGGGCTTATGTTATATGCGGATATCTTTCTCGGATATAGTTTCTCAGAAGTGGTACACTTCTGAGAAACGATAAATACAAAATTTGCAATAAATCAGTTGATTTCACACATCAGGCATTTGTCTCACGCGCAGTTATGGGTCAGTGATGCTATGGGTTTTGGTTGATATAAAATTTATATTTGCTATATAGTCTTTGGTCTCTTTAGTTTGGAATTAAATATTTCAGTCTCTTTAAAGTGAAACTTTTGTGTGTCATCTGCCTGTAACTTAGTGGTAAAACTTGGCTTCTGCTTTGACCATTCTGACCAAGGTTGGAATTATACAGATATACATGAATTATATTAATTACGTTAGAACAATTATATTAAATACAACAGACAATCAGGATCATATATAATAAGAATATTTCGGATAAGATTGTAATACAAAGTGACCTATAGATTACATAAATTGTTATATATTTCAATAATCTGTTGTATTAATTTAAATATTATATACCCTGGTCCAGTTAACATATACTGACAGGTAACTCTGGCTGAGACTATAATACTTAACAGTAACTGTTATATGCAGCCGAGTTCACTGCAAAAATCTTTAACTTGAAAGTTACTGTTCTAAAGGTTACAGGCCGCCGAGTCTGAGCCTAAAAACACCAAAAAATCGAAAAAATATGAAAAATGAGTTAATCTTACCGAAAAATAGAGCAAAGATCTGGCAACATTTTGGTGTGCGCCTCGTCTCTGTACGATAATTACATATAAAGCTATCATAATTATAACAACTACGTCATCAGCATGACGCGGCCAAGCTAACCATAACAATAACACGTGCTCCAGCGCGACTCTAAAGCCTTCATAATGGTTACCGCTAAACTTTCTGTTATCTTAAACCAAAATACGTTTTCTTTTGTCCCTCTTATGGGTAACAATGATATTATCGGTAATTTATTGTTGTTAAGTAAGTTTATTTAGGTACAGGTATACATAAATACAGTTAGTGGGAATAAATGACTGACTTTTCTGAGTTATCCTAGGTAATTTACATATATGTTACTTATGTACGACAACTTGTGTAACTGTATTTATGTGTACCTGTATCTGAACACGGTTACAGTGGCCCGTGGCATGGTGGTAAACGCTCTCGTTTCATACGGTGAGGGTCCGGGTTCGATTCTCGGCGAGGGTTAAAACCTTGAGCGTGTTTCCTTACACCGGTTGTCCATGTTCACCTTTCAGTAAGGTGGGTTACTTATGTACGACAACTTGTGTAACTGTATTTATGTGTACCTGTATCTGAACACGGTTACAGTGGCCCGTGGCATGGTGGTAAACGCTCTCGTTTCATACGGTGAGGGTCCGGGTTCGATTCTCGGCGAGGGTTAAAACCTTGAGCGTGTTTCCTTACACCGGTTGTCCATGTTCACCTTTCAGTAAGGTGGGTACCTGGGTATTACTCGACTGGTGTGGGTCACATCCCAGGACAAAACTGACCAAATTTGCCCGAAATGCTCTGCATAACAAACGGTTTTCTAATATAGTAGTATGAGGGAAAAGTTCAACAGATAGGAATAGCGAGCGAGTATATGGTGACGATAGTTTGATTGCCAGTCTGCTTGTTACCGTAGAGTCAGTGTCTAGCTCCCGCTACCCCTCCCCCCCTTTTCTCCATCCGGAAAGGTGACATGTGGGGCTCCGACCAAATGGATAATCACTTGACTCACAGCTCCCAGCACAACTGTAAGTAAAAGCCTCTGCTCCTATTCTAGTTAATATATTGGTTAAAAGCTTCATTTCTAACCAGTTCTGAACTTAGTTCATTCTGCCTTGATTTCCACGTTTTGTTTTTACATCACCAATTTTTTTAAACGCCTTACACTTATCATGGAGAGTGATTTCTTAAGCAGTGCGTAACTTTTGTCTCTTTCTAGCTTGGAATGTCAGCTCGGGTCATCTGGCAACCAAAGAAATAGTGTTGAAGGAGACGAACTTTACATGAGTTCTGGGACGTCACCATTTTATCTGCATACTTAAGTGTAGTCAACCCCAGGCAACTACCCCTCATCTTTGCAGTGGTGAAGAACCTGTGTTCCTATCATTTTGACGGACTAGACTCTGTGAAGAACTAGGCCCGGTGGCCTGGTGGCTAAAGCTCCCGCTTCACACACGGAGGGCCCGGGTTCGATTCCCGGCGGGTGGAAATTCCGACACGTTTCCTTACACCTGTTGTCCTGTTCACCTAGCAGCAAATAGGTACCTGGGTGTTAGTCGACTGGTGTGGGTCGCATCCTGGGGGACAAGATTAAGGACCCCAATGGAAATAAGTTAGACAGTCCTCGATGACGCACTGACTTTCTTGGGTTATCCTGGGTGGCTAACCCTCCGGGGTTAAAAATCCGAACGAAATCTTATCTTATCTCTTGTCGTTGGGTTGTCACTCAACTTCTGTGACCCCCCCCCACATCAGCAACGGCTACAATTTCTACAACACGCGGTGTCAATAACATCAGACACCACAGTCTAACTGTACATATTAGCATTGAATTCAAATATCATTTTTATATTTCATTTTTCATTTCTCTTTCAAGTAGGATAAAAATTCATATTTAATTGTTTTATATTTTCATTTCTAAATAATAGTGTTTATATTTGACTGTTATCATTCTTTTTCTATTCATTAATTTTCCCGAGGAGGAGCCAGCAACTTACTGAAGTTGTTACAAGGCTGAGTAAACCTTCACAAGTAGTATGTCAGCTAGGACTGTATACCTTGTACATGTACTTTCAGAAATAAAAATATTCTTTACTGCAAACAACAGACCAATAATAATAATAATAATTTGAAAATTCAGATAATTTTCCTGTAATTTGTGTGTAAAATTTGATGGGGAATAATGTTTATATGAAATTGTGTAGGTGAGTAATGGTGTGACTTTTTGAAAAGTATTGAGTCACATGGAAACCTATATTACCTATATTTTTTATATGTAATGTAAGGAGTTGGTTAAGTGAGGGAAAATTCTGATAATTTAGAGGAAATTAATATTCTAATAAGGAAAACGTGTTGCACACCTGAAAATGTCACTAACTATAAATAGATGTTTGTGTAAAAAACAAAACTTTTAGTGACGAGAGAGTAATTGAAAATGGCGGAATGTGTACATTAACTGGCGAATGTGACAGAATTTGATCGTGGGTCATCGAGGCCGATGGAGGGTGTATCGACAAGAATTGGGGACCATGAAATGAGTGAATATAATATGTATATGGAAGGGTTCAGATATATTGTAATCTGGACATAATAAGGTTGATAATGAAGATAATACTGGAGGCGGTGATGCTGACCACAGCGTGTACTTCAATTTATGTTCAACTCTTGGTGTTAGGTTATATCACCAAGAAAATACCTTGGTAAGTAAGCCATATATTATTCACTTTGTAATTGGATTACTGTGTTGTATAATTATTGCAAAAGAAATTATTTGAGTTAAGTTACATATTTTTTAATAAATATACAGTCCACAAATATATTAAATAAGCTAGGTTTACTGGCTTGAAATTCTTTTATTAATCAACTATATGTTCATAATTTAAGGTCCCAAAGTGTGAGTTGGGGAGCTGAGACGATGGTCATTGATGGACGGACAATATGAGTGACCTATTGTTCCTAAAGTCCCATATGTCTTCAAAATACATCTATATTATTATTATTATTATAATCAAGGGGGAAGTGCTAAACCCGGAGGATTATACAGCGCCGGGGGGGGGGGATGTGGAAGGCATTCAGGCTTAATTCGGGGAACTGGAGCACAGATCCAATTCCCTAAATAAAAAACCCCTCACCAACATCAAGGAACCTTCCTTGAGGGGAAATACATCTATATAAGTAAGTGAATAATCGATTTAGATGTGCCAGAGTTCTCCCCAGTTAGGTGGGCGAAAGGTTATTTTAAGATTCCTGTAAAAATTCATCCACATAATTTCTCACAATAATAATAATGATAATCAAACCACAGAACGGGTGGGGTTTGAAAATAATAATAATAATAATAATAATAACTAATAATTTCTAAAGTACATTACACAATTGAAGTAGGATTAGTTGACATTACTGGCAGACTTTATAGAAAGCACCTGGTTGTACACAGCACTTCGAACAGCCTTTAAATTGATTTATAGATACAGAATGATTATTTACAAAGTTGGTTTACAAAAGTGTTAAAGTTTGACATTAAATCTCAACAATTTGTTTTAAGATTGCCAACGTGACAAACCTAATACCTACCTGCCAACGTGACAAACCTAATACCTACCTGCCAACGTGACAAACCTTTTTGGATTTTTTTTTTATAAACAATTTGTTATAATGTTTGTAGTGGTTGTTACAAATGTTCAAATTCAATTATAAATCATGTCCCTCTCAGATCAAACAGTTCTCACTTGAAAAAGTTGTCCAAGGTGCTTGCTCTTCTGTACCAACATGCCATTGTGTTGCATCTTGGCATCTTGTGGCATCTTGGTACAGAAGAGCAAGCACCTTGGACAACTTTTTCAAGTGAGAACTGTTTGATCTGAAAGGGACATGACCTCTCAGTGACTACATTCTCACTACTACTACTCTGCACCTCTCCTGACAGTATTTAAGTCTCTACACTGTCGCTTGATCTTCAGTTAGTTCCAGACTTTGAAACAAATTCTCCAGGCTGAGGGACTGACAACCTCAAATCTACGACTTCAAGGGTGATGGACTGATTACATCGTCTTCACATCTCTACTGCTCCTGCCTAATTTCTGTACTCGACTGAAGAAGCCTACTGTGTAGGCGAAACGTTTCGAAATAAAGTTGCCTAAATGTTGCCTATGTGTCTTATCTACCAACCTACCTGCCAACATGACAAACCTAATACCTACCTGTCAACATGACAAACCTAATACCTACCTGCCAACATGACAAACCTAATACCTACCTGCCAACATGACAAACCTAATACCTACCCGCCAACATGACAAGCCTAATACCTACCTGCCAACATGACAAACCTAATACCTACCTGCCAACAAGACAAACCTAATACCTACCTGCCAACATGACAAACCTAATACCTACCCGCCAACATGACAAACCTAATACCTACCCGCCAACATGACAAGCCTAATACCTACCTGCCAACATGACAAACCTAATACCTACCTGCCAACATGACAAACCTAATACCTACCTGCCAACATGACAAACCTAATACCTACCTGCCAACATGACAAACCTAATACCTACCTGCCAACATGACAAACCTAATACCTACCTGCCAACATGACAAACCTAATACCTACCTGCCAACATGACAAACCTAATACCTACCTGCCAACATGACAAACCTAATACCTACCTGCCAACATGACAAACCTAATACCTACCTGCCAACATGACAAACCTAATACCTACCCGCCAACATGACAAGCCTAATACCTACCTGCCAGCATGACAAACCTAATACCTACCTGTCAACATGACAAGCCTAATACCTACCTGCCAACATGACAAACCTAATACCTTCCTGTCAACATGACAAACCTAATACCTACCTGCCAACATGACAAGCCTAATACCTACCTGCCAACATGACAACATATCCCCTATAATTTCCTTATTAATTATAATAATTAAGCAAAGTGAAATTATTGTAATATTAAAGTAATTAATATTCTGATAAGGAAAATATCATTAAATGTAAATAAAAATGTGTACGAAACAGGAGAAAAGAAAGGAGAGGAACAAAGATGGTGTGGTACAGGAAGCAGAATAACCGGCAGGGCGGGGAAGGTGCCAGAGCCAGAGCTTGCTACCACCTGCAGCTCACAAGACTGCCATTCCCACGAGGCCTCCTGGGGCGAGGAAGATGGCAGACCAGAGGTCTAGCTTCTCCCTACGAGCCCCATGAGGGCGGGGAATGGGGACAGTTGGTCCCAGAGGGTGACGAGGTACTTGTACCTCCTCCCATGGGAGACGTAAGTCTCACGACACTCCCTAGACAGGCAGCTAAGGACGGGTCACAATCTGGAAAAGACCGGGGGAGGAGAGTACCGGCGAATCAAGAAGAGAGAAGAATAACCGGCGATTTGGAGAATGTTTCTCGACATAACCATGTCAGTTAATAATATTAGCGGACAATTAAACCTTACGAGATAAGTAAATAGGAAACACATCAGGAAGGGTTTACCTGGAGTTTACCTGGAGAGAGTTCCGGGGGTCAACGCCCCCGCGGCCCGGTCTGTGACCAGGCCTCCTGGTGGATCAGAGCCTGATCAACCAGGCTGTTGCTGCTGGCTGCACGCAAACCAACGTACGAGCCACAGCCCGGCTGATCAGGAACTGACTTTAGGTGCTTGTCCAGTGCCAGCTTGAAGACTGCCAGGGGTCTGTTGGTAATCCCCCTTATGTGTGCTGGGAGGCAGTTGAACAGTCTCGGGCCCCTGACACTTATTGTATGGTCTCTTAACGTGCTAGTGACATCCCTGCTTTTCATTGGGGGGATGGTGCATCGTCTGCCGAGTCTTTTGCTTTCGTAGTGAGTGATTTTCGTGTGCAAGTTAGGTACTAGTCCCTCTAGGATTTTCCAGGTGTATATAATCATGTATCTCTCCCTCCTGCGTTCCAGGGAATACAGGTTTAGGAACCTCAAGCGCTCCCAGTAATTGAGGTGTTTTATCTCCGTTATGCGCGCCGTGAAAGTTCTCTGTACATTTTCTAGGTCGGCAATTTCACCTGCCTTGAAAGGTGATGTTAGTGTGCAGCAATATTCCAGCCTAGATAGAACAAGTGACCTGAAGAGTGTCATCATGGGCTTGGACTCCCTAGTTTTGAAGGTTCTCATTATCCATCCTGTCATTTTTCTAGCAGATGCGATTGATACAATGTTATGGTCCTTGAAGGTGAGATCCTCCGACATAATCACTCCCAGGTCTTTGACGTTGGTGTTTCGCTCTATTTTGTGGCCAGAATTTGTTTTGTACTCTGATGAAGATTTAATTTCCTCATGTTTACCATATCTGAGTAATTGAAATTTCTCATCGTTGAACTTCATATTGTTTTCTGCAGCCCACTGAAAGATTTGGTTGATGTCCGCCTGGAGCCTTGCAGTGTCTGCAATGGAAGACACTGTCATGCAGATTCGGGTGTCATCTGCAAAGGAAGACACGGTGCTGTGGCTGACATCCTTGTCTATGTCGGATATGAGGATGAGGAACAAGATGGGAGCGAGTACTGTGCCTTGTGGAACAGAGCTTTTCACCGTAGCTGCCTCGGACTTTACTCTGTTGACGACTACTCTCTGTGTTCTGTTAGTGAGGAAATTATAGATCCATCGACCGACTTTTCCTGTTATTCCTTTAGCACGCATTTTGTGCGCTATTACGCCATGGTCACACTTGTCGAAGGCTTTTGCAAAGTCTGTATATATTACATCTGCATTCTTTTTGTCTTCTAGTGCATTTAGGACCTTGTCGTAGTGATCCAATAGTTGAGACAGACAGGAGCGACCTGTTCTAAACCCATGTTGCCCTGGGTTGTGTAACTGATGGGTTTCTAGATGGGTGGTGATCTTGCTTCTTAGGACCCTTTCAAAGATTTTTATGATATGGTATGTTAGTGCTATTGGTCTGTAGTTCTTTGCTGTTGCTTTACTGCCCCCTTTGTGGAGTGGGGCTATGTCTGTTGTTTTTAGTAACTGTGGGACGACCCCCGTGTCCATGCTCCCTCTCCATAGGATGGAAAAGGCTCGTGATAGGGGCTTCTTGCGGTTCTTGATGAACACAGAGTTCCATGAGTCTGGCCCTGGGGCAGAGTGTCATTTATCGCCTGTTCGAAGTCATTTGGCGTCAGGATAACATCGGATAGGCTTGTGTTAATCAAATTTTGTGGCTCTCTCATAAAAAATTCATTTTGATCTTCGACTCTCAGTCTGGTTAGCGGCTTGCTAAAAACTGAGTCATATTGGCACTTGAGTAGCTCACTCATTTCCTTGCTTTAAGTAGGGGCCCAATACTGGACGTTGTTCTCGATTTTATTTGGCATAGGAGAAGAAATACTTTGGGTTTCTTTCGATTTCATTTATGGCTTTTAGTTCTTCCCGCAATTCCTGACTCCTAAAGGATTCTTTTAGCTTAAGTTCGATGCTTGCTATTTCTCTGACCAGTGTCTCCCTACGCATTTCAGATATATTGACCTCTTTTAGCCGCTCTGTTATTCTTTTCCGTCGCCTGTAAAGGGAGCGCCTGTCTCTTTCTATTTTACATCTACTCCTCCTTTTTCTTAGAGGAATAAGCCTTGTGCATACATCGAGTGCCACCGAGTTAATCTGTTCTAGGCATAAGTTGGGGTCTGTGTTGCTTAGTATATCTTCCCAGCTTATATCGGTTAGGACTTGGTTTACTTGGTCCCACTTTATGTTTTTGTTATTGAAGTTGAATTTGGTGAATGCTCCCTCGTGACTAGTCTCATTATGTCGGTCTGGGGCTCCACGCATACATGTCTGAACCTCAATTATGTTGTGATCTGAGTATATTGTTTTTGATATGGTGACATTTCTTATCAGATCATCATTGTTAATAAAGATGAGGTCTAGTGTATTCTCCAGTCTAGTAGGCTCTATTATTTGCTGGTTTAAATTAAATTTTGTGCAGAGATTTAAAAGCTCGTGTGAGTGTGAGTTTTCATCAGAGCTGCCTCCTGGTGTTATTACTGCAACAATATTATTTGCTATATTCCTCCATTTTAGGTGCCTTAAGTTGAAATCCCCCAGGAGCAAGATGTTGGGTGCAGGAGCTGGAAGATTTTCCATACAGTGGTCAATTTTTAACAGCTGTTCCTGGAATTGCTGGGATGTTGCATCCGGAGGCTTGTAGACTACCACAATGACTAGGTTTTGGTTCTCGACCTTTACTGCTAAAACTTCCACTACATCATTTGAGGCATTAAGCAGTTCTGTGCAAACAAGTGACTCTGCAATGTACAGGCCAACCCCCCCCCTTTTGCCTGTTCACTCTGTCACATCTGTATAGGTTGTAACCTGGGATCCATATTTCGTTGTCCAAGTGATCCTTTATGTGGGTCTCAGTGAAAGCCGCGAACATTGCCTTTGCCTCTGCAAGCAGTCCACGGATGAAAGGTATTTTGTTGTTTGTTGCTGGCTTTAGACCCTGTATATTTGCAAAGAAGAATGTTATCGGACTGGTGTTATTGTTGGTACTGGGGGGGGGATTTTTTTTCCGGCATTAGTATCTGTATCTGTTGGTTTGGAGAGGAGGCCATCGACTGTGGTTCCACTCCAGGAATGACTGGATTTGGTGTACGATTTCTGCCATTTCCTGCCAGTTTTTTTTCCTTCCTGGCACTAAAAAACCTCTCCCTCTTGAGTGGCTGTGGCTACCCAGGTTTTCCCATGGCCTGGATGTTTTGTATCTTTTTGTCCCCTTTAGATGGTATGCCTGGCAATTTAAGTTATAGCACAGTCTTTCCTGTACTGAAGAGGTACACAGTTCAGGGTGAAAAAGCTTACAGGAAGGGAGTTTGCATTTTCCAGTTGTCATATGGGCATGGCGTTTTCTAGGGTGGTCATAGTTGCACGTCCCATCTGTTTTTCCAGATTTCCCATGCCAGCAGATACCAAGTGCATAGTATGTGCACAGGCTTGGTTTCCGTTTGCCTTGGGTTTCTGTGACTGTATTCCCTGTTGGTGCATGTTTCCCTGTCTTAATCTATCCTCCCTAGCACCAACAATGGAGCTCCCACCAGTTGTTTTTGGTAATATATCCTCACTATTGCTAGTGGAGTCCTCTTGTTTGCTATTTCCTGCAGTATTTCTAGTTTGCAATATTGGTTTTATCTTATCTTTGACTACACTTGTTTCCCTACTATGGCTCCTGTCCCCTATGAGGTCATTTATATGTATTCCTTCCTGCGTATAATTCCCGACTACCTGGACAAAATCTCCAGCTTCACCATTACTGTCTCCCAGGACAGCATCTCCAGCTTCACCATTACTGTCTCCCAGGACAGCACCTCCAGCTTCACCATTACTGTCTCCCAGGACAGCACCTATCAGCCCCACTATTTACTGACTACCAGGACATCACCTCCAGCCTTACAGTTTGTGACTACATGGCCAGTATCAAGGGCAGTACCATTCAGCCCAGACTTTTTGTGTTCCCATCTGTTGTAGAAAGCTTCCAGGTTTTCTATGAAAGCAGCTTTGATGTTGTCCTCTTTTAATACCCTTGTGATTTTAGTCCACAGATTTTCCTCATTTGGGCATACCCAAAAACACTTCCCTGTTTTAACACTGCTTGTAGCTAGTTCTTGGATATCTGCACAAGGGGCGTGACACCAATTTCCACAAAAATGACAATTTACCCATGTGGAAGCCCGTTTGTTTGACTGACCACAGACTACACACAGCTTCATAATGATTTGAATGGTTGATTTACTGCAATTCTACTAGCAACCTCTTGAATATTCTATTAATAACCTCCTTAAATGAAGCTCTAGCTATTTGTATTTCTGTTTCTAACTGTTTTTGTATATTGGACAGCTTACCGTCACGTTCCTGATTTATATTTAATGTTTGTGTTTATAAGGGCGCCTACAACCCCATCCGTTTACAGTCTGCTTTATTGTCCAACGAAACCGTTTGAAACCAGTCAAGGGTTTGGACCAGTCAAGGGTTCGGACCAGTCAAGGGTTCGGACCAGTCGATCTGATCTGATCAGTGGGTCACTTATTTAAAACATACTGGTCGGTGATTTGAGCTAACACATGAAGGATCTACTGGAAATTATCTACCCGAGTAATATGTGATTTGATTGATACAAAAGTATAACTTGCGTGTTGAAGAAACCGGTGACTGCTGGCAACTCCTACAATGACGAACGGTCGACCTCAACCTTTGTTTATCAATCGCTGTATCTAGCTTTTCTATTTTTTTTCCGTCTCCACCACAATAAATGCTATATTATCACTATAGTTGACTGGTGGAAATTTTGGAGGAAGGACGCTTTTTCTGTAGTAATAATTGCTTCTCGTTGTGTATATTGCGACCGCTGGTAACTACAGGTTATATGAAATTCACAGTATACGTCTGGTATTTCAAGAAAAAAGAAACTAATGAAAGTCACTCCACTCCACTAAGTACCATTATAATACTGGTTAGTTGCTACTACAACACTGTATTCTGCTATTCACTGGTATCACTAGATTATATGCGAGTACACTAGCAAGCCAGGAAGATTATTAAAAACAGCTGACCTGTGGTAAGTTTCTGGCGACTTCTGGCACCTGCCTCTATAGGCTTATCACTTCATTTACAAATTCACCTGTTTTCAAATGACACTTTAGCCTTTATCATCAATATACTAGGGAGCCACTGTAGTATACACTATACACTATGTATACTCAATGTTATCAGGGAGACTTTCTTTCCTCTGACACGAAAAGTTCAATTATTATTATTTTTTTTCACACGGGACACAGGCCTGATTCCCCTCTGGCAGTAAACTCTGCTAGGTAGTGCACACTAATTCTCCTTTTTTGACTCAGTATATAATGTTTTCCGCCCAAGATTGGTTCCAGGCGCTAGAGGGATGTATCGTATAGGATTGATGACACAAATTAAAGTTCTAGCACGTAAGAGCGACCGTGAAAACACGAGGAAACCCGGAGCACAACGAGGCACGCTGACACGCTTGACACGCCAGTGTTCAGATATATGATGAAACGAAATCATAAGCGATGATATGGAAGAAAAACTGGACACGGTAGCTGGATGTCGCCATGTTGGCTTTACTGTGTGCATAATCTAATAATTAATGTACGCCTCCCAGTGTGTATTATAAACCACAAAACAGATGAGGCTGTTAGATGTTGGCCAATATTATAGTTGCTTTTCATGTGGGAGGCGTTACGATATATCAGTAAAGTGATGGCTTGGTAACAAATAATGTGTTGTTCACTCAGCTGAAATATGTGCTAAATAATTGAAAATTAGAGGATCAAGCAAAATACTTAAACCGTCACGTCCAGATAACTTATTTATAATTAAACAGTCCACTTAATAGCCAGTTTTACTGGCGTAAATTTTAATACAAAATAAACAGGAAGCATATGTTCCTAATCCAAGGTCTTGGAGTTAGTTGGGGAGCTGAGACAGTGGGCATTGAAGGAAGGACATTGTCTGCGACCCCAGTGTTTCTAAAGTCTCACAAGTCTCCAAGATATATCAACATCAGTAAGTTACAATTTGTTTTTGTGTCAAGAGTTCTCCCCAGTGTGTGTGGGTGGAAGGTAATTCCAGATTGTGTTCTCGTGAAAAATCCCCCCACATAATTTCTAACGGCAGTATTTACATCCTATGGGTTACGACTCTACCGAAAACTTCGTGGCAGTCGTAAGTTATTTTGTGTTGCTGGCTTTGCCGGGAACAGTGGTAGTTATGTGAAAATTAATGTACCTACACCCAAATATTCCCAACACACTTGTAGACATGTAACATTTAGTATCTTGTGTTGCATGCCTCTAGTAATGGAGTTGTCCCTCCATAACTTAGACGACCATCAGATTATAACCCGTTACCTTTCAGGGGATTTAGGCCTTAGTAACAGTTTAGGAAAGGCTTTAATCATCATTAAATAATACTAGAATTACTATTATATTTTTGGATATTAATATTAGGTCGTTAACTATGGGAACGAAATTAGTAGTAAATATTGAATATTACTTGAACCCAGCTGAGTGGACCGTAGCCTTGTACCAGAGTCCGTGGTGTTAATATTGGTGCCTGTGTCAACAATGGTGCTGTATCAACAGTGCAAGACTGCCACTGGACTCTGAAAATACATTCTGGTGCTGCAACAAGTGAAGCTGTAAGAAGCCTTCTAGAGTGCACTAGAGATAGCTGGCCTCTACGGCAGAACTCGTCTGTGAAAAGTTTATATTGGTTTTGACTTTTGACATATTAACAAGGGTGGCCACAGTGTATTCAAGAGCAAGTTGGTTAGAAGAGGGATCAAACACCCTGCTCCGTAAATAGTGAGATCCGAAATGCTGAGCAATTCTTAGACAATTAGGTTAGATAAGGTTTGTCAGGAAACAGGACAATTGTTTCCTGACTCGGGTCTTAGTCCGATGATGACCCGCCGTTGGAGCGTTTGGTGATCTGACCGAGGCCTTCTGCTGGCTTACCGGTCCACCCCTTTAATAATTATGGTCATAGTTGTGACTATTTAGTATATGTCCAATTCGCAAACGGGAGAAATTATTTACAAACATTATCTCTCCTCAGTCCATAACAGGATTCGAACCTGCACATTAAATCAACGCAAGCATTACTTTAGCCACTCAGCCAGATCCCAGATAAGAAAAGGAGTATACTCATCTGGAGAGATAATGTTTGTAAATAATTTCGCCCGTTTGCGAATTGATAATAAACATTTCAAAATCTTTCGAAGTTCACTGCATGTGGAAGGATTTGATGAAATTATTCATCACTAGCCTGATCTGAGGTAAGGTGAGTTACAGTCTATCTTCGGCTAGGCGCCCATACTTATCTGGGATCCTGCTGAGTGGCTAAAGTACTGTGTATTTTGATGCAGAGTGTGCAGGTTCGAATCCTGCTGTGAAGTGAGAGATATATTGGGAGCGCAGTGAGGTGCAGCAGTAGATTCCTTGGTGAAGAATGTTCGTTCCTCGTAACATCGTCATAAGTTTCAATCTTTGAGGTGAGAGTAATTTGTGTATTGTTCGAGCCACTATATTGTGACTTTGAACATTAAAATGGTATAAAATACCGACAGGTTGTTAGGTAAGACACATATGCAACAGTTAGGTATCTTAATTTCGAAACGTTTCGCCTACACAGTAGGCTTCTTCAGTCGAGTACAGAAAAGTATCTTCTGCTTCTATCAACTTTTCTGTACTCGACTGAAGAAGCCTACTGTGTAGGCGAAACGTTTCGAAATAAAGATACCTAACTGTTGCACATGTGTCTTACCTAACAACATATTGTGACTTTATTCGTTAGTCTCGTAAATTTCATCATCTTTGTCATTTCATCAGAGAGTGTAAACACCGTCCACATAACATCTTCAGCCTGGTATATGAGACCACCAAAAGATTATTTGTAGATGTATAGAAAAGTTTTTTTTTTATTGAATAGCAATGGCGTACTGACCCGTCAAATGTATTTTCTGACAAACGAAGATCAGTCAGATGATAACCAAACTTAACAAATTTGAAAAAGCGCTTTAGTGTGAATAATATATTTCTTCAGATTTAATACACTAAAGTAGAAAGAAGTAATTTCAAAAGAGATTAGAAATAATTAGATTAGAAATAATTAGAAATAATTTAGAAGTAATTTCAAAAGAGATTAGAAATAAAGAGAAACCTAAGATAGTTTGTCTAACCGAAACCAGACTAGAAAACCACATTTTAAACGAGGTTATATTTCAAGTTATGGAAATCGAAGTCCAAAATTCTATAAATGTTGAAATTTTAGTGATACAAATACAAAATAAAAATAATAAACTCTTAATAATAGTGAGTAAAGAGAAGAGTTGATAATAAGAGCTACATAATATACAACATTCAGGGGAATATTGATCTTTATGCACATAGAAACTTACAGTACTCGGAAATTTAACTAAACTTTAATAAATTGGGAAGCCTGTGAGGCTGAAAATGTAAATCAGTGTTCATTAGAATTTCGTAATAGTATAATCAGAGTATTTTTATGAATAAGTATATAAATGAGGTAAATAATGAAAGGTGATACAACATTAATATTAAACATGCACATGAATGGTATACACTACCGACAAGATGAAGATCAGACACACATGCAACATCTGGCGTAACTTCTACAATAAAGATACCCAGATGTTGTACATGTGCCTAATTTTCATCAATATTAAACATAATGACTACTCGAACAGTGGGAAAAAAATCGACAGAAAGTATTTAAAGCTACG
The DNA here is from genome assembly GCF_038502225.1 of Cherax quadricarinatus. Classification (NCBI taxonomy): domain Eukaryota; kingdom Metazoa; phylum Arthropoda; class Malacostraca; order Decapoda; family Parastacidae; genus Cherax; species Cherax quadricarinatus. Next base: position 25,993,551 of record NC_091311.1, read on the forward strand.
TAGAAAGATTATGTTTTAATCCATACATTGAAATATGACTTAGGAGAAGAAAATGGAATTTATAAATAGGGGAAAAGAAATTTGCAGAGTATATGTAAATGGAATTAAACACTGTTACGGATAAGAATGTAAGACTGAATAATAAAGAAAGGTTTAATGGAAAGTTTTCGAGAGGTATGGGAAAGAGAAAGGACTTGGAATTAATACAGGAAACACGTCAATCAAGAAACTTACCAAAGATTTAATAAAGTCTGACTTAAATATACAAATGTAAGGAGAGAAGAAGTAAGAAACTTTGACAACGAAACAGTGAAGAAAAACAAATCTTTTATTTAATTTAAAAAAAAATAGCAAATAAAATGTTAAAGACGAAATGCCAAAAGTAAATAAAGTCATTGAGGCAGAGGAAGAAATATGTGAGGAATTAAATAGAAAGTTTCAGAGAATGTTTATAACAGAAGATATTGTCAGTGTAGTGGATTGTAATTCCAGACAGACAACTGAATTAGAGAATATTGAAATAAGTGAAGAGGATGTAAAGAAATTTTTTGGTAGATGCTGACAAGAAAAAAAAAATAGGACCAGATGGGATAGCACCTTTGTTTTTTTATTTTTTAATGTGCAGAAGAATTATGCTATCTAATTTTAACTTTTCTTAAGACTTCACTACAGGAAGGTAAATTAGAAAACAAATGGAAGATGGCACACAGTGTGCTAATTTTTAAAAAAATAAAATGGTATACAAAATCGACAGGTTGATTTTGTAAACCATTTATTCACATGCTGTCAGACACAATATCTTGGGATTTTGATGCAGGGAATTCTTCAAAACTTGTTTAATCTATAGACATGACCTACTTCCACTAGTGCCTCTGTTCACTGGTGACGCCGCCTTCCACTGCTTCACCTCATCTCTCGTCAGTGTATAAGTTCCATCAAGACGAATATGCTGCACTTTTGTCAAGACTGATAGACTGAACACATCGACTCAAGGCTGAGGGACTGATTACCTCAAACTCCTCCTCTTATTCTACCTTCTTCTGCAGTGGACTAAAGAAGCCACTGTGTGGCGAAACGTTTCCAGAATAAAGATACCCAAATGTTGCCAAAGTGTGTCATTTAGAAAAAAAAAAAAGAAAGAAAAGACTACATGGAAGATTTTTAAACAATAGTCCGGTTTCGTGGACAAGTGTTGCAAACTTTTTTAAAAAAAAAAGCTGTTAGAAAAAAGAATTTATCAACACCTAGAAAACAAAAAAATATACTATCAAATAATTTGCTTTTCCATCTACAAATTCGTGTATATCATATCTATTAAGTTATTATGGCAGTTACAGAAATTGTCCAAGAAATAAATGGCGGCTACAGTGATAAGCTCTATCCCACAAGGTACTGTACTCGTTCCCATCCTGTTCCTCATCCTCATATCTGACATAGAGATGTAAACCACAGCACCAGGGGCGCCACTAGTACGCTAAGAGACAACACAATAGACTGTTCAACTGCCTTTCAGAATACATAAGGGGAATTACCTATAGACCCCTGGCTGTCTTCAAGAAAGCGCTGGATAAGCACCTGACGTACTAGCAACCAGCGGGGCTGTTGCTAGTACGTCGGTTTACGTGTGGCCAGCAGTAACAGCCTGCTTGATCAAGCCCTAATCACCGCGAGGCCTGGTCACGGACCGGGCCGCCGGGGCGTTGACTCCCGAAACCTCCTCAGGTATACTCCAGGTATGGGCAGATTGAATTTACCTGTTTAAAAAAGTTTTTGAAGAGTTCTTCATGACACAACTTAATTTGAATATTACAATGAATGAGAGGATTTTTTGAGAGAAAAATGTAAACACTTATAAGAGGAGAAATTTTTTGCCTGAGAAGATGTCACAGATGGGATGCCACAAGGATCTGTATTTTCCCAACTTTTTATTTACTAGGACGAATAAAAAAAATAAATATTAATATGTATGCAGTTGATGCAAAAACTTTATATAAAATAAATGATGAAAAATGACTGTAAATCCTTACGAAACTTTCCGTATAAATCGAACACATTAAGTGACAGATGGATGATGGAAATTAATGTAGATTAATGCCACGTAATGGAAATGAGAGACAGGAAAAACAGGTCACATGAAGAATATAGTTTGTGTGACTAAATATTGAATTGTCAGATACAGAGAGTGGGTCGTAGTGGTTATTGTTAAGAAAAAGAATCACCAGGTCATATAAATGAAACTGTGAGAAATTCATATGCTACACTAACGAATTATAAAATAGCTTTCATATTGGAATACACAACAATACTGCGAAACTCACATATGAAAAACAACCAAAAAAAAAAAAGATTATAAAATGTCAGAAGAGATACAAAACGGCTGTCATAGTTACGATGAGAAACTCACAACATTAAAGATAAATATGATGGCTGATACAGCAGGAAATAACGAGATGTAATAACCATATATAAGATCATAAAAGGTAATGAAAGAGCAGATAAAGATTTCTTACTACATACAATACAGTTGTAAATTGAGGGAAATGTTGAGTTGAAAGGAAATTGGATATTTTTTCTTCTCAGACAGAATGGTTGACCAATGTAACGCACTGGAAGAGGAAGTAGGAAGCGCTACAACCATTGGCTGCTTAAAAGAAAAAGTATAGTATATGACAATCAAAGAATTGAAGATGGAGTGACTGACAACACTGCAGTAGATGCAAGACTGACAGAGTTAATTAAAGAAAGTTTTCATTAACGTCAACAAGGAAACATTCACGAGCCTGTATACCCATATGTGTTATACCCGTCTTGGAATATGTGGCGTCAGTGTGCAAAAAGCATTTGATAAAGAATGTAAAGAAGCCAAAATAAGCACAAAGGTTTACAACAAGGAGAGTTCCTAAGCGTAGGAGTTATTAGATATGAGGAGAGGCTAGAGAGAGGTTAAACCTGATGACATTAAAGGTCAGAAAGACCAGGGATGACATGATTATGATGTATAAAATACTGAAAGGATGGACATAGAGAGTCTATTCAAGAGGCAAATCTCAGGCACATGAAGGTTCCTGAAAGTTTAAAACACAGATCAGTTACAGGGACGTTACGAAATACTTTCTTTGCCTCGGCGTGATCGGGAAATTGTACCGCTGTTAAAGCGCACTGACAGAGACAAGCCAGGTATGATAAGGCTCACACAGCCGGGAGAGACTGAACACAGTAGCGGCAAGAAGAGAGGCGAGGCCAGGAGCTAAGACTCGATCTCTGCAACAACAAGTAGGCGAGTACAAATATATGAGTGCACACACACACACACACACACACACACACACACACACACACACACACACACACACACACACACACACACACACACACACACACACACACACACCCACACACACACACACACACACACACACACACACACACACACACACACACACACACACACACACACACACACACACACACACACACACACACACAAGTAAGTTTATTCAAGTATACACAAATACGGTTGTACAGATTATCACTGTGTAGCAAAATTTCACTTTTGTCGTGTTCCTGGGAAATAAGTATCATTTCCCAATTCTATGTAACTAAACAAAATTTAAAACAGCAATTTTGATCCCAAAACTTTGCTTTTGTGGTCAGGACACTTCTGGAACACTTTCAAGAAAGACTGATGTAAAACTATTATGTTCTCGAGTTTTGTTTGGCAAACATAATAACAGGGGCTCACAAACCAGCATTCAGTTCAGCTCTGGCTGCCTGAGAAGACACATCAAGAGGCTGCAATCATTCTCCAAATGAATTCTACCATATATGTGGTTAATTCATTAAGACAAGACCAAAGAAGTTCTCTGCAACAGCATCTAAAAAATGTGTGAAGCTTACAAAGTTGGTGACGAAGACAAGACCTGGGCGCCTCATGTTGCTTGTGAACATTGTAAGAAAACATTGGAAGCTAAGAAAGTCGTTAGTTATATGAAGGATAAAATTTTGAATACGAACATTATTTAAACAAAATGTATGTAACAGAAACTAATTCTTTTGTTCTTTTAAAGACCCATGAAGTTTGGTGTTGCTAGAATATGTCGTGAACCCACTGATCACTCCACCAACTGCTGCTTCTGTCTGGTGGATCTTTCCAAACACCGAACTGGGAAAAATGCACCTGCTATTTCTTATCCAGACCTTCCCTCTTCTGTTGCACTACGAGGTCCTGATCTTCCATTACTTACACCTTCAGAAATAAGTCAACCGTCAGAAGAAGAAAGCAGCAAATCAGAAAATGAAGATCTCAGGAAACAAGACTATGATCTCACAGATGCAGCTGCTGGCAGGAGTCCTCACTACCCAAACCAAACAGAACTCAATGACCTTATCAGAGATCTTTGACAAAGTAAAATGCTGAACTTTTGATTTTAAGGCTCAAAGAGTGGGACTTGGTGGATGAAAGTGTGCAAGTGACAAGCCAAAGAAAACGTCACCAACATTTCTCATGGTTCTTCATTAATGAAGACAGGTTGTGCTACTCTGATGATGTATCAGGCCTGTTTGATGCGATTGGAATTGCATGCAATCCAGATGAGTGGAGACTTTTCATTAACAGCTCCTCCAGAAGCCTAAAAGCTGTACTTCTGCACAATGGGAACAAATATCTCTTGGCTCATTCAGTGCATCTTAAGGTCCATATCCTTGATGCTCATCTTGACAATTTCAATGAGAATATGGGAGCATATTCAGAGGAGCAAGGGAAGCGCTTCCACAAAGATATAATGGACTTTGAACACAGATTTACGTCCAAAACTAGGAAAAAATATTGAAATTTTATCATTTTTTGTCAATAATTCATCAAGTAAGCCACAAAAGCAAAGTTTAAAAGGAATAATGGGTATTTTCTATTTTTTTTTTTGCAATAAAAGGAGTTGGAAAATTATACTTACTTGCCAGAAACAAAAATTGTGTTACATAGTGTTATCACACATATCAGCATATTTATGGAGAACCTAGGATAACCCAAAAAAGTCAGAGGGCTAAGGTAGACATGATAACGATATACAAAATACTGCGAGGAATTGACAAGGTGGATAGAGACAGGATGTTCCAGAGATGGACACACACAAGGGGTTACAATTACAAGTTGAAGACTCAGATGAGTCAGAGGGATGTTTGCAAGTATTTCTTAGTCATAAAGTTGTCAGGAAGTGGAATAGTCTGGCAAGTGACGTAGTGGAGGCAGGAACCATATATAGTTTTAAGACGAGGTTTGGAAAGCTCATGGAGCAGGGAGAGAAAGGATTGAGTAGCGATCAGTGAAGAGGCGGGGCCAGGAGCTGAGTCTCGACCCCTGCAACTACAATTAGGTGAGTACACACACACACACACACACACACACACACACACACAGTCTCACGCTCTCGCTTCACACAGGGCCTGGGTTCGATTCCCAGCCAGAGTAGAAACATTGGACGTGTTTCTTTCCACCTGTTGTCTATGATCAGTAAAATGGGTACCTGGGTGTTAGTCGACTGGTGTGGGTCGCATCCTGGGACACACACCTGGTCACACACCCCCGGAACTCTCTCCAGATAAACAGATACACACACACACATACACACACACACACACACACACACACACACACACACACACACACATACATACACATATATACACACACACACACCAATGGAAGAAGTATAGAAGGCAAAGAACCCAGAAGAATAAGGAGAGCAGTCATAGAGCCAGAAACGAATATGCACAGGTAGGGAAGGAGGCCTAACGACAATACGAAACTGACATAGCAGCAAAAGCCAAATCTGACCCGAAGCTGTTGTACAGCCACAGCAGGAGGAAAACAACAGTCAAAGACCAGGTAATCAGGCCGAGGAAGGAAGGAGAGGAGATCACAAGTAATGACCGAGAAGTATGTGAGGAACTCAACATGAGATTCAAAGAAGTGTTCACAGAGGAGACAAAATTGACTCCAGAAAGACGGAGAGGTGGGGTACACCACCAAGTGTTAGACATAATACATACAACCGAGGAAAAAGTGAAGAGGCTGCTAAGGGAGCTAGATACCTCAAAGGCGATGGGGCCGGATAACTTCTTTCCGTGGGTCCTGAAAGAAGGAACAGAGGTACTATGCGTGCACTAACAACATTCTTCAACAAATCCACAGACACGAAGCATAACCTACAGACCAGTGTCACTAACATGTATAGTACGCAAAATCGTGGAGAAGAGTATCATCAGAAATGTGTTCGAACACCTAAAAAGAGATGAGCTATCAACAACAGCCAACACGGTTTCAGGGATGGGGAATCCTGTGTCACAAACCTACTGGAGTTCTATGACAGGGTGACAGCAGTAAGACAAGAGAGAGAGGGGTGAGTAGACTGCGTTTTCTTGGACTGTAAGAAGGATTTTGACAGTTCCACAGAAGAGATTAGTGCAAAAGCTAGAGGACCAGGCAGGTATAACAAGGAAGGCACTGCAATGGATCAGGGAATCCCTGTCGGGAAATCAGAGAGTCATTTTAAGAGACGAAGTGTCAGAGTGGGTGCCTGTGACGAGCGGGGTTCCACAGGGGTCAGCCCTAAGACAGGTGCTGTTTCTGATATGTGTGAACGATATGACGGATGGAATAGACTCAGAAGTGTCCCTGTTTGCAGATGATGTGAAGTTGATGAGAAAAATTCAATCGGACGAGGACCAAGAAGAACTACAAAGGGATCTGGACAGGCTGCAGGCCTGGTCCAGAAACTGGCTCCTGGAGTTCAACCTCACCAAGTGCAAAGTCATGAAGATTGGGGAAGGGCAAAGAATACCGCAGATGGAATACAGTCTAGGGGGCCGAAGACTACAAACCTCACTCAAGGAAAAGGATCTTGAGGTGAGTATAACATCTCCTGAGGCGCACATTAACCAAATAGCTACTGCAGCATATGGACGCCTAGCGAACCAAAGAATATCATTCCGACATTTCAATAAGGAATCGTTCAGGACCCTGTACAGTGTGTATGTCAGGCCTTTATTCGAGTAGGCAACACCAGTTTGGAACCCACACAAGACTAATCACAGAGATGTTAGGAAGTATTTCTTCAGTCACAGAGTTGTCAGGAAATGGAACAGTCTGGAGAGTGGTGTCGTGGATTCAGGATATATACATAGCTTTAAGAAGAGTTGCGACAAAGCTCAGGGAGCATTGAGAGAGAGTGGGCCTAGCAGAGCCCAGTGAAGAGGCGGGGCCACGAGCTGTGAATCGACCCCTGCAACCACAACTAGGTGAGTACATTTAGGTGAGCACACGCACACACACTCAGCGAGAAAGTAGAGTAAATCCTCACAGTAACGGATACGTCCTATGCGATGTGACTTATGCATATCACCTTACGTAATGAAAGAGAGAGTGTCATCATTAATGACGCTGCTTACGACGATCCTCAGTGTAATAACAGAGACAGGAAGCCACCAGATACCAGGAAGACGCTTCACATAATTCAGATTTTCAGGAAGAGCGGCAGAGAGAAGCGTCAAATCATAGACGTGTAGCTAACAAGGTAACGCAAATGATACTTAGATGCTGTGGATACGTTTATTAACAAGAACGTTTCGACCACACAGTCAAAAAACGTTTCCCCTAAATGAAGGTGTCCACGGCATCAAAGTGTCACCTTCTCCAACTTGCTGGATTCGTGTCTATAATATAATGACTTCTCTCTGCCCCTTTTCCTGATTACTGGAATTAGGGGAACTGCTTTCTGGGTATCTGGTGAACTTCCTTTGTATGTTGATAGGCTGAAGACCCTTGTAAGAAGTGTCATTAGTGTTGTTGCTCCCTCCTTGACACGGGTCCCTATCAAACATAACATTTCAGGTTGCAGAGGAAATCATAATTACAGAAAGTGTATCACACACACTGGGCAATGATACAGAAGAATCCACACACACACAAACTGAAACAGAAAGGAAATGAGGTATTGAAAATTACTGCCTACAAGTGAGTCTGTTAAAGTAGTGTCTCAATTTCCCACTCTTCGTTTTAGTTTCCACCTTTGCAAAACAAACTATCGACTGGAGGACGTTTCGCTCAGCCGCAATAAAAAAAAATGCGTTCTGTGACGTCTATGAAACGTTTACAGTAGTGACGTAGTATGTGAGGGACCGAGAACAAGATTCAAAAAAGGGACTCGATGTTAATGCGGATCAGTGTCATAACTGATGGGAAAAACAACCCTCCCTGGAAGGCTCTGAGACAACAAGATAATAAGAAAAAAAAAGTACGATAGTCTTCAGAAAAAGGACGGAAGTCTTGGAAAAAAGACGAAAGTCTTGACAGAAGGAATAAAAGTCTTATTCGAGCCAATAGTGTACAAGCCACCAGAGACGGAATAACAGTTGGACAAATGAATAAAAACTAGATCGTTCTAACATACAAGCTTTGAGAGATGAAGAGCTAAATTAAAGAAGTTTCAGTGACACACACACTATGCATAGTGACGGGAAGAACGATCAGGAGGAGAGTGGCGGAGCGTCCGGAGAGTTGTTCATTACTGTCATTCAGCAAGATGGCAGCGATGCTAAAATAACAGAGACGTGTTGATTGCTCAAGAGAGAGAGAGGACAGAAGACTGCTTAATATCCTGTAACTATAGAAACTCTCATACCACACACGCACACACAGTGAGGCTGGGGAGGAGTAAGGTTGGGGAAGAGGAGTGAGACTGGGGAGGAAGAGTGATGTTGCGGAGGAGGAGAAAAGATATTCTGAAGTCTCTGTATCTTTTGTATCAACACTCTGACAGATGATAATCAAACCAATAGGAAAGTATGAGGTGGACCCCATGATCACTCTCCTGAACACTACATGCTGAGGAATATAGAGATAGTATAATAAACATATGTGATATATCAAGACATCTTGTTAATAAAAATAAGGTCCCACATATATTAAGCAAATGTCCTAAATTTGCTTGTAGCAGATAAGTCAACTGTAGATATAAATCCAGATGTGCTCCTGGAAATCCTCATAGGACCTAGTTTATGGTCTTTTGTGTATCCATATGCTCCTTCGCCACCGTCCACAGGATGGATATTGAATGCACATTTAACTAGCCGCTTCGGTGGCAAAATCAAAATCAACAGAAACAAAAGCTACAAACTCCACCGTTATTACCATCCCTCCTCCTCCGTCTCCTTCTCATCCTCCTCTTCTTTGAGAGGCTGATGTGATTCTGTCGTATTATATTTTAAGGAAAAGCATTACCTACACAACAACTAGTATTTAGAGCAGGAAGATCATGCTTGTCACATGTTGGACCATTATAACACAATAGTTGAGTCCTTGGAGGAAAATCAAACACCAATTATGGTTTACACGGATTTTGCTCTGCAAAATAAAATGTTAAGGACGCTAAGTAACAGTACTAGCATCATCACTGTTCCTCATCTACATAGCAGACATAGATAACAACACTAGCTACACTTTTGTACCGTCGTTTGTGAACGATACCAAAATAAGTGTGAAAGTTGCCCCGATGGAAGGTACAGAAAAATTAAAATTGGTTAATAAGAGGATTTCCAAAGGGCAAATGAAAATAACATGATTGTTCAGTGATGACAAATATCATCCGTTTAGAGATAAGAAGAACGACGAAGTCAAAACGAACACATAGTACACAACACTGGCAAACCGTCTTATAGAATAAAAAAGAAATAAACTCTTAGGAATAAAAAAGTCAAATGGTGTGCTAACTGGTTAGTTATCATTATTATTATTATTATATTCATGTGAAAGCGCTAAATCCACAGGGAGTATACAGCGCCTGGGGAATGGGAATGCGGGGGTAATCACGTTTGAGCCGAATATGATATTTAGAAAACACAATAAATGAAACGCAGGAAAGACACGAAAAAATTACATGGTGAAAAATGAGAATTTTAAAAACAAGGAAAATAACAATCAGTGATGGTACTATTCACAGCACTTGTGTGATTAAATCCAGAACACTGCTGTACGCTCAGCGAGGAGGACCTGGGGTGAGCATTACATCTAGAACACTGCTGTACGCTCAGCTAGGAGGACCTGGGGTGAGCATTACATCTAGAACACTGCTGTACGCTCAGCGTGGAGGACCTGGGGTGAGCATTACATCTAGAACACTGCTGTACGCTCAGCGAGGAGGACCTGGGGTGAGCATTACATCTAGAACACTGCTGTACGCTCAGCGAGGAGGACCTGGGGGGAGCATTACATCTAGAACACTGCTGTACGCTCAGCGAGGAGGACCTGGGGTGAGCAATACATCTAGAACACTGCTGTACGCTCAGCGAGGAGGACCTGGGGTGAGCATTACATCTAGAACACTGCTGTACGCTCAGCGAGGAGGACCTGGGGTGAGCATTACATCTAGAACACTGCTGTACGCTCAGCGAGGAGGACCTGGGGTGAGCAATACATCTAGAACACTGCTGTACGCTCAGCGAGGAGGACCTGGGGGGAGCATTACATCTAGAACACTGCTGTACGCTCAGCTAGGAGGACCTGGGGTGAGCATTACATCTAGAACACTGCTGTACGCTCAGCTAGGAGGACCTGGGGTGAGCATTACATCTAGAACACTGCTGTACGCTCAGCGAGGAGGACCTGGGGTGAGCATTACATCTAGAACACTGCTGTACGCTCAGCTAGGAGGACCTGGGGTGAGCATTACATCTAGAACACTGCTGTACGCTCAGCGAGGAGGACCTGGGGTGAGCATTACATCTAGAACACTGCTGTACGCTCAGCGAGGAGGACCTGGGGTGAGCATTACATCTAGAACACTGCTGTACGCTCAGCGAGGAGGACCTGGGGGGAGCATTACATCTAGAACACTGCTGTACGCTCAGCGAGGAGGACCTGGGGTGAGCATTACATCTAGAACACTGCTGTACGCTCAGCGAGGAGGACCTGGGGTGAGCATTACATCTAGAACACTGCTGTACGCTCAGCGAGGAGGACCTGGGGTGAGCATTACATCTAGAACACTGCTGTACGCTCAGCGAGGAGGACCTGGGGTGAGCATTACATCTAGAACACTGCTGTACGCTCAGCGAGGGGGACCTGGGGTGAGCATTACATCTAGAACACTGCTGTACGCTCATCGAGGAGGACCTGGGGTGAGCATTACATCCAGAACACTGCTGTACGCTCAGCGAGGAGGACCTGGGGGGAGCATTACATCTAGAACACTGCTGTACGCTCAGCGAGGATGACCTGGGGTGAGCATTACATCTAGAACACTGCTGTACGCTCAGCGAGGAGGACCTGGGGTGAGCATTACATCTAGAACACTGCTGTACGCTCAGCGAGGAGGACCTGGGGTGAGCATTACATCTAGAACACTGCTGTACGCTCAGCGAGGGGGACCTGGGGTGAGCATTACATCTAGAACACTGCTGTACGCTCAGCGAGGAGGACCTGGGGTGAGCATTACATCCAGAACACTGCTGTACGCTCAGCGAGGAGGACCTGGGGTGAGCATTACATCTAGAACACTGCTGTACGCTCAGCGACGAGGACCTGGGGTGAGCATTACATCTAGAACACTGCTGTACGCTCAGCGAGGAGGACCTGGGGTGAGCATTACATCTAGAACACTGCTGTACGCTCAGCGAGGAGGACCTGGGGTGAGCATTACATCTAGAACACTGCTGTACGCTCAGCGAGGGGGACCTGGGGTGAGCATTACATCTAGAACACTGCTGTACGCTCAGCGAGGAGGACCTGGGGTGAGCATTACATCTAGAACACTGCTGTACGCTCAGCGAGGAGGACCTGGGGTGAGCATTACATCTAGAACACTGCTGTACGCTCAGCGAGGAGGACCTGGGGTGAGCATTACATCTAGAACACTGCTGTACGCTCAGCGAGGAGGACCTGGGGTGAGCATTACATCTAGAACACTGCTGTACGCTCAGCGAGGAGGACCTGGGGTGAGCATTACATCTAGAACACTGCTGTACGCTCAGCGAGGAGGACCTGGGGTGAGCATTACATCTAGAACACTGCTGTACGCTCAGCGAGGAGGACCTGGGGTGAGCATTACATCTAGAACACTGCTGTACGCTCAGCGAGGAGGACCTGGGGTGAGCATTACATCTAGAACACTGCTGTACGCTCAGCGAGGAGGACCTGGGGTGAGCATTACATCTAGAACACTGCTGTACGCTCAGCGAGGAGGACCTGGGGGGAGCATTACATCTAGAACACTGCTGTACGCTCAGCTAGGAGGACCTGGGTGAGCATTACATCTAGAACACTGCTGTACGCTCAGCGAGGAGGACCTGGGGTGAGCATTACATCTAGAACACTGCTGTACGCTCAGCTAGGAGGACCTGGGGTGAGCATTACATCTAGAACACTGCTGTACGCTCAGCGAGGAGGACCTGGGGTGAGCATTACATCTAGAACACTGCTGTACGCTCAGCGAGGAGGACCTGGGGTGAGCATTACATCTAGAACACTGCTGTACGCTCAGCGAGGAGGACCTGGGGTGAGCATTACATCTAGAACACTGCTGTACGCTCAGCGAGGAGGACCTGGGGTGAGCATTACATCTAGAACACTGCTGTACGCTCAGCGAGGAGGACCTGGGGTGAGCATTACATCTAGAACACTGCTGTACGCTCAGCGAGGGGGACCTGGGGTGAGCATTACATCTAGAACACTGCTGTACGCTCAGCGAGGAGGACCTGGGGTGAGCATTACATCCAGAACACTGCTGTACGCTCAGGGAGGAGGACCTGGGGTGAGCATTACATCTAGAACACTGCTGTACGCTCAGCGAGGAGGACCTGGGGTGAGCATTACATCTAGAACACTGCTGTACGCTCAGCGAGGAGGACCTGGGGTGAGCATTACATCTAGAACACTGCTGTACGCTCAGCGAGGAGGACCTGGGGTGAGCATTACATCTAGAACACTGCTGTACACTCAGCGAGGGGGACCTGGGGTGAGCATTACATCTAGAACACTGCTGTACGCTCAGCGAGGAGGACCTGGGGTGAGCATTACATCCAGAACACTGCTGTACGCTCAGCGTGGAGGACCTGGGGTGAGCATTGCATCTAGAACACTGCTGTACGCTCAGCGAGGAGGACCTGGGGTGAGCATTACATCTAGAACACTGCTGTACGCTCAGCGTGGAGGACCTGGGGTGAGCATTGCATCTAGAACACTGCTGTACGCTCAGCGTGGAGGACCTGGGGTGAGCATTACATCTAGAACACTGCTGTACGCTCAGCGAGGAGGACCTGGGGGGAGCATTACATCTAGAACACTGCTGTACGCTCAGCGAGGAGGACCTGGGGTGAGCATTACATCCAGAACACTGCTGTACGCTCAGCGTGGAGGACCTGGGGTGAGCATTGCATCTAGAACACTGCTGTACGCTCAGCGTGGAGGACCTGGGGTGAGCATTACATCTAGAACACTGCTGTACGCTCAGCGAGGAGGACCTGGGGTGAGCATTACATCTAGAACACTGCTGTACGCTCAGCGAGGAGGACCTGGGGTGAGCATTACATCCAGAACACTGCTGTACGCTCAGCGTGGAGGACCTGGGGTGAGCATTACATCTAGAACACTGCTGTACGCTCAGCGTGGAGGACCTGGGGTGAGCATTACATCTAGAACACTGCTGTACGCTCAGCGAGGAGGACCTGGGGTGAGCATTACATCTAGAACACTGCTGTACGCTCAGCGAGGAGGACCTGGGGGGAGCATTACATCTAGAACACTGCTGTACGCTCAGCGAGGAGGACCTGGGGTGAGCATTACATCTAGAACACTGCTGTACGCTCAGCGAGGAGGACCTGGGGGGAGCATTACATCTAGAACACTGCTGTACGCTCAGCGTGGAGGACCTGGGGGGAGCATTACATCTAGAACACTGCTGTACGCTCAGCGAGTAGGACCTGGGGTGAGCATTACATCTAGAACACTGCTGTACGCTCAGCGAGGAGGACCTGGGGGGAGCATTACATCTAGAACACTGCTGTACGCTCAGCGAGTAGGACCTGGGGTGAGCATTACATCTAGAACACTGCTGTACGCTCAGCGAGGAGGACCTGGGGGGAGCATTACATCTAGAACACTGCTGTACGCTCAGCGAGGAGGACCTGGGGGGAGCATTACATCTAGAACACTGCTGTACGCTCAGCGAGTAGGACCTGGGGTGAGCATTACATCTAGAACACTGCTGTACGCTCAGCGAGGAGGACCTGGGGGGAGCATTACATCTAGAACACTGCTGTACGCTCAGCGAGGAGGACCTGGGGGGAGCATTACATCTAGAACACTGCTGTACGCTCAGCGTGGAGGACCGGGGGGGGAGCATTACATCTAGAACACTGCTGTACGCTCAGCGTGGAGGACCTGGGGCGAGCATTACATCTAGAACACTGCTGTACGCTTAGCTAGGAGGACCTGGGGCGAGCATTACATCTAGAACACTGCTGTACGCTCAGCGAGGAGGACCTGGGGTGAGCATTACATCTAGAACACTGCTGTACGCTCAGCGAGGAGGACCTGGGGTGAGCATTACATCTAGAACACTGCTGTACGCTCAGCGAGGAGGACCTGGGGGGAGCATTACATCTAGAACACTGCTGTACGCTCAGCGAGGAGGACCTGGGGGGAGCATTACATCTAGAACACTGCTGTACGCTCAGCGTGGAGGACCTGGGGGGGAGCATTACATCTAGAACACTGCTGTACACTCAGCTAGGAGGACCTGGGGTGAGCATTACATCTAGAACACTGCTGTACGCTCAGCGAGGAGGACCTGGGGTGAGCATTACATCTAGAACACTGCTGTACGCTCAGCGAGGAGGACCTGGGGGGAGCATTACATCTAGAACACTGCTGTACGCTCAGCGTGGAGGACCTGGGGGGAGCATTACATCCAGAACACTGCTGTACGCTCAGCGAGGAGGACCTGGGGGGAGCATTACATCTAGAACACTGCTGTACGCTCAGCGAGGAGGACCTGGGGGGAGCATTACATCTAGAACACTGCTGTACGCTCAGCGAGGAGGACCTGGGGTGAGCATTACATCTAGAACACTGCTGTACGCTCAGCGAGGAGGACCTGGGGGGAGCATTACATCTAGAACACTGCTGTACGCTCAGCGAGGAGGACCTGGGGTGAGCATTACATCTAGAACACTGCTGTACGCTCAGCGAGGAGGACCTGGGGTGAGCATTACATCTAGAACACTGCTGTACGCTCAGCGAGGAGGACCTGGGGTGAGCATTACATCTAGAACACTGCTGTACGCTCAGCTAGGAGGACCTGGGGTGAGCATTACATCTAGAACACTGCTGTACGCTCAGATAGGAGGACCTGGGGTGAGCATTATATCCAGAACACTGCTGTACGCTCAGCGAGGAGGACCTGGGGTGAGCATTACATCCAGAACACTGCTGTACGCTCAGCGAGGAGGACCTGGGGTGAGCATTACATCTAGAACACTGCTGTACGCTCAGCGAGGAGGACCTGGGGTGAGCATTACATCTAGAACACTGCTGTACGCTCAGCGAGGAGGACCTGGGGTGAGCATTACATCTAGAACACTGCTGTACGCTCAGCGAGGAGGACCTGGGGTGAGCATTACATCTAGAACACTCCTGTACGCTCAGCGAGGAGGACCTGGGGTGAGCATTACATCCAGAACACTGCTGTACGCTCAGCGAGGAGGACCTGGGGTGAGCATTACATCTAGAACACTTCTGTACGCTCAGCGAGGAGGACCTGGGGTGAGCATTACATCCAGAACACTGCTGTACGCTCAGCGAGGAGGACCTGGGGTGAGCATTACATCTAGAACACTGCTGTACGCTCAGCGATGGGGACCTGGGGTGAGCATTACATCTAGAACACTGCTGTACGCTCAGCGAGGAGGACCTGGGGTGAGCATTACATCTAGAACACTGCTGTACGCTCAGCTAGGAGGACCTGGGGTGAGCATTACATCCAGAACACTGCTGTACGCTCAGCTAGGAGGACCTGGGGTGAGCATTACATCTAGAACACTGCTGTACGCTCAGCTAGGAGGACCTGGGGTGAGCATTACATCCAGAACACTGCTGTACGCTCAGCGAGGAGGACCTGGGGTGAGCATTACATCTAGAACACTGCTGTACGCTCAGCGAGGATTACCTGGGGTGAGCATTACATCTAGAACACTGCTGTACGCTCAGCGAGGAGGACCTGGGGTGAGCATTACATCTAGAACACTGCTGTACGCTCAGCGAGGGGGACCTGGGGTGAGCATTACATCTAGAACACTGCTGTACGCTCAGCGAGGAGGACCTGGGGTGAGCATTACATCTAGAACACTGCTGTACGCTCAGCTAGGAGGACCTGGGGTGAGCATTACATCCAGAACACTGCTGTACGCTCAGCTAGGAGGACCTGGGGTGAGCATTACATCTAGAACACTGCTGTACGCTCAGCTAGGAGGACCTGGGGTGAGCATTACATCCAGAACACTGCTGTACGCTCAGCGAGGAGGACCTGGGGTGAGCATTACATCTAGAACACTGCTGTACGCTCAGCGAGGAGGACCTGGGGTGAGCATTACATCTAGAACACTGCTGTACGCTCAGCGAGGAGGACCTGGGGTGAGCATTACATCTAGAACACTGCTGTACGCTCAGCGAGGAGGACCTGGGGTGAGCATTACATCTAGAACACTGCTGTACGCTCAGCGAGGAGGACCTGGGGTGAGCATTACATCCAGAACACTGCTGTACGCTCAGCGAGGAGGACCTGGGGTGAGCATTACATCTAGAACACTGCTGTACGCTCAGCGAGGAGGACCTGGGGTGAGCATTACATCTAGAACACTGCTGTACGCTCAGCGTGGAGGACCTGGGGTGAGCATTACATCTAGAGCACTGCTGTACGCTCAGCGAGGAGGACCTGGGGTGAGCATTACATCTAGAACACTGCTGTACGCTCAGCGAGGAGGACCTGGGGTGAGCATTACATCTAGAACACTGCTGTACGCTCAGCTAGGAGGACCTGGGGTGAGCATTACATCTAGAACACTGCTGTACGCTCAGCTAGGAGGACCTGGGGTGAGCATTACATCTAGAACACTGCTGTACGCTCAGCGAGGAGGACCTGGGGTGAGCATTACATCTAGAACACTGCTGTACGCTCAGCTAGGAGGACCTGGGGTGAGCAATACATCTAGAACACTGCTGTACGCTCAGCGAGGAGGACCTGGGGTGAGCATTACATCTAGAACACTGCTGTACGCTCAGCGAGGAGGACCTGGGGTGAGCATTACATCTAGAACACTGCTGTACGCTCAGCTAGGAGGACATGGGGTGAGCAATACATCTAGAACACTGCTGTACGCTCAGCGAGGAGGACCTGGGGTGAGCATTACACGGAGAATATCATCTGAGGCGCACATCAGCCAAATAACAGATGTAGAAAAATCGCCTCTGACAAATGTAAAATTATCTCTCAAAAAATACTAAGCAATGAATAATTCACGACACTGTATACGGAATACATCAGGTCACACTAAAGTGTGTAGCATCAGTATAGAAAGCACACCTAGTGAAGCATGTCAAGAAACTGGATAAAATGCAAAGGTTATGCAGCGAGACTTGTCTCGGAGCTAAGGAGAATGTGCTGTGAGGAGAGATTAATGAAGCTAAACCTGATGACATTACTGGAAAGAAAGACTGTGCGTGATATAATAACAACGTTCAGGGTGGAAAGGAACAGATTATTCAAGAGACAATAGACTTACATAGCTGAAAGTTGCAAACATGGATGCGTTGCAAGGACGTTAGAGTGGTCAGTCTTAGAGTAGTCAGGAAGTGGAACGTCCTGGACAGTGAAGTAGGGTATACCTGGAGTATATACATAGCTTTAAGAAGAGGTAGGATAAGGCTCTCGAAGTCATAATAGAGTGAACCTAGTAACAACTAGAGAAGAAGCTGGGCCAGGAACTGAGACTCAACCTCTGCAACCTTATATAGGTGAGCATACACACACACACACACACACACACATACACACACACGCACACACACACACACACACACACACACACACACACATACACACACATACACACACACACACACACACACACACACACACACACACACACTCACACACACACACACACACACACCACCACCAAGTGCTGGACACAGTGCACACAACCGAGGAAGAAGTGAAGAGGCTTCTGAGTGAGCTAGATACCTCAAAGGCAATGGGGCCAGATAACATCTCCCCATGGGTATTGAGAGAGGGAGCAGAGGCGCTATGTGTACCCCTAACAACAATATTCAATACATCTATCGAAACAGGGAGATTGCCTGAGGCATGGAAGACAGCAAATGTAGTCCCAATCTTTAAAAAAGGAGACAGACATGAAGCATTAAACTACAGACCAGTGTCACTGACATGTATAGTATGCAAAATCATGGAGAAGATTATCAGGAGAAGAGTGGTGGAACACCTAGAAAGGAATGATCTCATCAACAGCAGCCAGCATGGTTTCAGGGACGGGAAATCCTGTGTCACAAACCTACTGGAGTTCTATGACATGGTGACAGCAGTAAGACAAGAGAGAGAGGGGTGGGTGGATTGCATTTTCTTGGACTGCAAGAAGGCGTTTGACACAGTTCCACACAAGAGATTGGTGCAAAAACTGGAGGACCAAGCAGGGATAACAGGGAAGGCACTACAATGGATCAGGGAATACTTGTCAGGAAGACAGCAGCGAGTCATGGTACGTGGCGAGGTGTCAGAGTGGGCACCTGTGACCAGCGGGGTCCCGCAGGGGTCAGTCCTAGGACCAGTGCTGTTTCTGGTATTTGTGAACGACATGACGGAAGGAATAGACTCTGAGGTGTCCCTGTTTGCAGATGACGTGAAGTTGATGAGAAGAATACACTCGATCGAAGACCAGGCAGAACTACAAAGGGATCTGGACAGGCTGCAGAACTGGTCCAGCAATTGGCTCCTGGAGTTCAATCCCACCAAGTGCAAAGTCATGAAGATTGGGGAAGGGCAAAGAAGGCCGCAAACGGAGTACAGTCTAGGGGGTCAGAGACTACAAACCTCACTCAAGGAAAAAGATCTTGGGGTGAGTATAACACCAGGCACATCTCCTGAAGCGCACATCAACCAAATAACTGCTGCAGCATATGGGCGCCTAGCAAACCTCAGAAC
>NC_091311.1:26022812-26073388 GCF_038502225.1 Cherax quadricarinatus
CCGAATAACGCAAGCGAAAATTTGTGTATGCAATAATTTCGCAAAAATCATTCTGAACCTAACGAAAAAAATATATTTCATTGTGATTGTTTATCATTAAATTATTGCAAACTTATCTAACATATACTTAGTTGGATTAGGGTTAATTAAATTGAGCTTGTTATAATAAGGTTAGGTAACTTTTCTAAGGTTCTTTTGGCACAAAATTATTACTTTTTATATTAACATAAATTAAAAAAATATATCTTTAAGCGTATAAGAGAAAATTTTAGACGCTTAATTTTAAATAAGTTCTTGCTAAATGACCAACATATATATATATATATATATATATATATATATATATATATATATATATATATATATATATATATATATATATATATATATATATATATATATATATATATATATATATGTCGTGCCGAATATGTAAAACTGGTCAATTAGCAAGAACTTATTTAAAATTAAGTCCTTTCTAAAATTTTCTTTTATACGTTTAAAGATATATTTTTTTCATTAATGTTAATGTAGAAATTTTTAATTTTGCTCCAAAAGAATCTTAGAAAACTTACCTAACCTTATTATAACAAGAACAATTTATTTTAGCCTAACCCAACTAAATATAGTTTAGATTTGTTTACAATAACTTAATATTAAACAAACACAGTGAAATATATTTTTTTCATTAGGTTCAGAATGATTTTGGCGAAATTATTGCATACACAAATTTTCACTTGTCCTGTATGGCAAGATGAGCGTGGCTATTTAAGCCAAGATCGCAAGTTCTGCCTATTCGGCACGACATATACATATATAGATAGGTATATATATACCTATATATATATGTATATATATATATATATATATATATATATATATATATATATATATATATATATATATATATATATATATATTGCATATGTGTGTGTATGTGTGTATGTATGTATGTATGTATGTATGTATGTATGTATGTATGTATGTATGTATGTATGATGGATGGATGGATGTATACCCAGTATCGGGTCTGGGATATTTCCTGACTGGAATAATCGTAAATTGTTTGCTAAACTTAGCTGTTGGCAACATGCAAGTAATTAAGCCTTAACACAGATTAAACAATTATTGTATATAAATCTGAAATTATGGAGAACTGTTAATTTCCGTTTCCAAGAAGTGAATAAAAGTAACGTAGCAAATGTGAGCTGAATAATATAACCATTACCAATAAGTATTGTGAGAATTGTACAGGAACTGTTGGAATTGTTAGTGGGGATTTGAGTCAGCAGTTCATAAGCGTAAGAGTAAAACCCGACAAATACAAAGATTTATATCAAGTGCCAGAATCAGGAAGAATAAATGCCTCAATATTGTGGCTGCCACTATTCATAAAATATGAAAGTGCTTCGGAGGGAAAACTGTAAACGAGGTTTCGATCTGCTGGGACCATTATCATACTATAACTGACTTGATAATTGTAAAGAAGGAGACGAAACACCGTCTGAAGATCTCTCGCCAAACTGATTTCTACAAACCAGGAGTGCTAGAAATCCGTTCGAAATCCCTTAGTTTTATCTCTTCCTGAGACCTACCGGGCATGAGATACATTCCTTGGAAAAACTTCAAAGCTGAATCATTTTAATCTAGAGGGCTTAAAGTAACATGTGTGTATGTGTACTCACCTAATTGTGGTTGCAGGGGTCGAGTCATAGCTCCTGGCCCCCCTCTTCTTATTCGTGGCTACCAGGTCCTTTCTCCCTGTTCCATAAGGTTTATCATACTTCTTCTTAAAGCTATGTATAGTACCTGCCTCCACTACATCACTTTCCCGACTATTCCACTTCCTGACAACACTATGGCTGAAGAAATACTTCCTAACATCACTCTGACTCATCTGAGTCTTCAACTTCCAACTGTGATCCCTTGTTTCTGTGTCCCATCTCTGGAACATCCTGTCTCTGTCCGCCTTGTCAATTCCCCTCATTATTTTATATGTCGTTATCATGTCCTCTCTATTCCTTCTGTCCTCCAGTATTGTCACGTCGATTTCCCTTAACCTTTCTTCGTAGAACATTTCCCTTAACTCCCGGAGTAATCTTGTTGTAAACCTTTGCACTTTCTCTAATTTCTTGACGTACTTGACCAGGTGTGGGTTCCAAACTGGGCCTGGCGTACACGGTGTATAGGGTTTTGAACGAATCCTTACTGAGGTATCGGAACGCTATTCTTAGGTTTGCCAGGCGCCCATATACTGCAGCAGTTATCTGGTTGATGTGCGTCTTAGGAGATGTGTTCGGTATTACACTCACCCCAAAATCCCTTTCTTTGAGTGATGTTTACAGTCTTTGGCCCATTAGCCTGTACTCTGTCTATGGTCTTCTTTGCCCTTCCCCGATATTCATGACTTTGCATTTGGTGGGGTTAAATTCCAGGAGCCAGTTGCTGGATCAGGGTTGCAGCCTGTCCAGGTCCCTTTGTAGACCTGTCTGATCACCTGCAAACAAAGACACTTCTGAGTCTATCCTTTCAGGCATGTCATTCACATATATCAGAAACAACACCGGTCCTAGGACTGACCCCAGTGGAACCCCTGTGTGTGTGTGTGTGTGTGTGTGTGTGTGTACTCACCTAGTTGTACTCACCTAGTTGTGGTTGCAGGGGTTGAGTCACAGCTCCTGGCCCCGCCTCTTCACTGGCCCCTACTTGATCACTCTTCACGCTCCATAAGCTTTATCATAACTCTTCTTAAAGCTATGTATGGATCCTGCCTCCACTACATCAGTCTACATCCAGTCTATTCCACTTCCTGGCAACTCTGTAACTGAAGAAATACTTCCTAACATCCCTGTGACTCGTCTGAGTCTTCAGCTTCCAACTGTGTCCCCGTGTTGCTGTGTCCCATCTCTGTAACATCCTCTCTCTGTCCACCTTGTCGATTCCTTTCAGTATTTTATATATCGTTATCATATGCCCCCTATCTCTTCTGTCGTCAGGTCAATTTCACTTAACCTCTTCTCGTAGGACATACTCGTTAGCTCCGGGACTAGTCTTGTTGGAAACCTATGCACTGTCTTTAGTTTCCTTATGTACTTGGCTAGGTGAGGGTTTATTACAACCCAGAAGTCCCAAAGGCCTGTTAACCTGGGTGTAAAGGGAGCAAAATAAACACAGCAGAAAAACTTTTGACTTGTATTATCCTTCACCAATTTAGAACAGAAGTATGTACACTATATACGCTATGTACAACAATAGGTATTAGTGCACTCCACGGTAAGCAAGGCAGAATAAAAGCCACTAGAGAGCAGACAGTGCTTCAACCAGCTCTAGAATGGGAATGACAAGGGCAAACAGGTGAGTGGTACCCACAACACCTCTGCGATTGCCAAAACCATCTTCTCATTGGTTGGAACCTGGGTACTGATTGAACGACGGGGCCCCATCATCAACCCTTAGTATCTGGTTCGCTGGTTGGAGGAGATAGCCTTTCAGTGAGGGTGTGTACATGCGCTGAATAAAGGTTACATACTCTTTGCATGCCATAGGGTTCCAAACTGGCACTGCATACTCCTTATTAAGATGTCGGAATGTTCTTCTTAAGTTTGCCAGGCACCCGTATGCTGCAGCAGTTATTTGGTTGATGTATGCCTCAGGAGATGTGCCCGGTGTTATACTCACCCCAAAATCCTTTTCCTTGAGTGAGGTTTGTAGGCTCTGGTCCCTAGGCCGTACTCCGTCTGTGGTCTTCTTTGCCCTTCCCCAATCTTCATGACTTTGCACTTGGTGGGGTTGAACTCCAGGAGCCAGTTGCTGGACCAGGCTTGCAGCCTGTCCAGCTCCCTCTGTATTTCTGTCTGCTCCTCGTCCGATTCAATTCTTATCATCAACTTCGCATCATCTGCAAACAGGGACACTTTAGAGTCTATTCCTTCCATCATGTCGTCACAAATACCAGAAACAGCACTGGTCTAAGGACTGACCCCTGTGGCACCCCGCTCGTTACAGGCGCCCACCCTGACACCTCGCCCGTACCATGACTCGCTGTTGCCTTCGTGACAGGTATTCCCAGATCCACTGTAGTGCCTGCCCTGTTATCCCTCCAGCTTTTGCACTAATCTCTTGTGTGGAACTGTGTCAAATGCCTTTTACAGTCCAAGAAATTGCAATCTCCTCACCCCTCTCTCTCTCTCTCTCTGTTTTACTGCCATCACCTTGTCATAGAACTCCAGTAGGCTTGTGATGCAGGATTTCCCGTCCCTGAAACCGTGTTGGGTGTATTTGATAAGCTCATTCCTTTCTAGGTGCTCCACCATTCTTCTCCTGATAATCTTCTCGACCTTGCATACTTTACACGTCAATGAAACTGGTCTGTAGTTTAATGCTTAGTCTCTGTCTCCTTTTTAAAAGATTGGGACTACATTTGCTGTCTTCCATACTTCAGGTAGTTGCCCTGTTGCGACAGATGTGATGAAGATAGTTGTTAGTGGTACACAAAGCTCCTCTGCTCCCTCTCTCAGGACCCATGGAGAGATATTATCCGGCCCCATCGCCTTGGAGATATCTAGTTCACTTAGCCTCTTCACGTCTTTCTCGGTTGTATGTATTATGTCCAACACTTGATGGTGTACGCCACCTCTCTGCCTTTCTGGAGGCCTTCCGTCTCCTCTGTGAACACTTCTTTGATTCTCATGTTGAGCTCCTCACATACTTCGCGGTCATTTTTTGTGAACTTCCCTCCTTCCTTCCTCAGCCTGATTACATAGTCCTTGACTGTTGTTTTCCTCCTGATGTGGCTGTACAACAGCTTTGGGTATGATTTGGGTTTAGCTGCTGTGTCATTCTCGTACTGTCTCTGGGCCTCCCTTAACCTCCCTTCCCCTCCCTTCCCCTCTCTTCCCCTCCCTTCCCCTCCCATCTCCTCCCATCCCCTCTGTGTGTGTGTGTGTGTGTGTGTGTGTGTGTGTGTGTGTGTGTGTGTGTGTGTGTGTGTGTGTGTGTGTGTGTGTGTGTGTGTGTGTGTGTTGATGCACACTGGAAACGTAAAAAACACACTTGTAACAATGCAGTGGTTTCTGGGAGATCCAGATTGGGTCACCACCACCTTGATATGTTACTCTCCAACCCAACTACGTATTACGGTGACAGTGATCCAGTGATAGGGCAGTGGACCGTCATTTAAGAAACCACTATCTGAATCTCCGATAAACCACTGGATTGTTACAAACGTCTATTACATTCTCATAATGCACAAATGATTAAATGGAACAAGTTACTGGCCTCTGAGAGTCACCTAAGGGAATATTCGTCAGGAAACAGGACAAGTGTTTCCTGACGCGGGTCTTAGTCATATGGTGACCCCGCCGCTGGAGCTTTTGGTCATCTGACCGAGGCATTCTACTGGATTACTCGTCCACCCCTTTAAAAATTAAGATTATTAATAATGGCTCTCCAAGTATTTAATAGCTGGAGTATGAGGCTGGTTGGACCGTATTAGGGTGGCGCTGGGCAGTGAACACTCATTTAAGTGAGGCCCAGTTAGAATCCCCGCTGAACAAATACTCTGCAGAATACTAAACATAGACTTGACAAATACACTACAAGGTAACAAACACGGGCTAGACAAATATGCTACAAAGTAACAAATACAGGCTGGACAAATACTGTATGAAATAACAAACACTGGCTGGGCAAATTTACTACAAAGCAGCAAACACAGGCTGGACAAATACACTACAAAGTAACAAATACAGGCTGGACAAATACAGTGGTAATCTTCAATCATGGGCTCAACAAATGTTATGAAATTAAATATAATTTTTGCATGTTTCGCTATTTTAAACTAAGTTTATACATGAGAGAGAGAGAGAAAGAGAGAGAGAGAGAGAGAGGGGAGATGGCAAGTAAAATTTGCACCTGAGAAAACACATATGATGATGGTATCTAGGCACCATGATGATAATGCTGGAGCAGTAGTAAGTTTGAATGGGAGAGTGTTGGCACCTGGGGAAGAAGTTGATATCATTGAGGTGAAATTTGACTCCAAACTGACCATGAAAAACCACGCTGTAAATCTTGCAAACAAGGCAGCCAGGAAGCTTACAGCACTTCGCCGTATCTCGCATCTGCTTGACAGTAGGTGTTGCAAATTCTGTATGAGGCACAAGTACGCTCACACCTTGAGTATGCTCCACTTTCTTGGTTTGTCTGCCCTTCCTCTCATCTGCGACTGCTTGACAGAGTAGAGAACAGAGCAAGACGTCTCATCTCTCTCCTGGGCCCATCCTGGATAAATCTGTCATTTCAGCAGAGCCTTCAACACAGAAGGGATGTGGGTGGCCTTACTGTTATGCACAAGGCCAATATTGTCAAAGTACCACACCTGGATCAAATTCGAGGACAGTGAGAAGCAAGCTTCTATACCACAAGACGGGCAGAGAGCAGCACTTCACTCTGGCTGTACCCTTCTCCAGAACATCACAGATCATTTATCCCCAGGATGACTCGAGTCTGAAACACATTCGTACAGCATAGAGATAAAGTCAGTTGATCTAATGAAAATGCTGGCCCACAGATGGCTCCAACTTCATCCTGTTTCCTACTTGTATGTTTCATAACAATAAAAAGTACTTGTATGTTTCTTAACAATAAAAATGCTTTCAAAAGAGCTGATATAGGTAAAATCTCTTAGCTTGTCAACAAAGTTAGAAATCCTTAACTTGTAAATAGCTTGTCAATAACGCTAGGGATCCTTAACCTAACTTTGTGTTAAACCCTGTGAAAGAGAGAGAGAGAGAGAGAGAGAGAGAGAGAGAGAGAGAGAGAGAGAGAGAGAGAGAGAGAGAGAGAGATGGCTGAGAGATGTTCATGCATAATAAGTTGCCTTTACAAGATAAATTGTCATTTATCGTAGCAGCCAGTAAGTCATTTATCAGTCAAGTCAAATGACTAGCCAGCCATCAGCCATCCAGTCAACTGACTAGCCAGCCAGTCATCCAGTCAACTAAGTAGCCAGCCAGTCAGTCATCCAGTCAACTAACTAGCCAGTCAGTCATCCAGTCAACTAACTAGCTAGTCAATCATCCAGTCAACTGACTATTCAGTCATTTATAAAATTGACTGACTGTCCAGTCAGTTATTCAGTCAGCTGACTAGCGAATCATCCATCCTGTCAGCTGACTAATCAATTATTCATCCAGTGAGGTAACTAGCCAATCATCCTTCCAAACATTTGACCAGCCGATCATTAATGCAGTCAATTGACTAGCCAATCATTTATTCAGTGTGGTAAGTAGCCAATCATTCTTCCAGGCAAGTAAATAGCTAAAATATTCCTTCACTCATCCGACCAGTCACTGATTTACTAAATCAGCTGATTAGCCAATCATTCAGTCAACTAATTAGCTAATCCTCTTCCTAGCCTTTTGGTCAGCCTCTAACCTAGCTAACCATTTTGTTTGCAATTTAGCCTTCTCTCTGCCAACCTATTCTGCTACCCAGCCTACTAGCTAGCACTCTAGCTTACTAAACAACTGTTCAACCACCCATCCATCCAGCTACCTAGCTAACCGTCCGTCTAGCCAACTAGCCAGCCAGATAGCTATCTAGACAGTCAGAAAATGCTGCCCCACCTTTCTTGGCTTCAATTGTTGCTCCAGGTTCATCTGTCTCCTCGCGAGAGTCCAATCTTCTGCCTCCTCGCTGCCCAAGATTTACATTCGTCTACAATCCGGATTTTAAATTAAGTTTAGAATGAATTAAAATTTAAATCTTGAAAAATTCTTAAAATAATTTTGAACAGAAAATTAGCTTACCACTACAGAGTAGGGCAGAAGAAGTGGTGGTCATCACACAGCTGTGCGTCTCCTGTGTTTTGTTATGTTTCGTTGAGTTTTGATAAGTAAGACACATGTGCAACAGTTAGGTATCTTTATTCTGAAACGTTTCGCCTACACAGTAGGCTTAATCAGTCGATGTGTCTAATTTATCAGCTTGTCGGTTCTCTGAACCATTCATTAACATTGCTGTCAGACACAGCAACATCTTGAGATCCTGACACAGGGAATTCTTCACTTGCCTAACTTATAGTCATGATCTACTTCCACATGTGGATTTATCCA
The DNA here is from genome assembly GCF_038502225.1 of Cherax quadricarinatus. NCBI lineage: Eukaryota > Metazoa > Arthropoda > Malacostraca > Decapoda > Parastacidae > Cherax > Cherax quadricarinatus. The sequence continues at coordinate 26,030,930 of NC_091311.1, forward strand.
CTGTGGTATCGCCTACAACTGTGTCACCTCACCTGTCTACAATATATAAGCCACTTTTTCGCGCATATGTTGTATTCTATTTAAGATAATGGACTGACTACATCGACACCAGACTTAGGGAGTGATTACCTCGAACGTCTTCTGTTCCTCATTATTCTTTTTTTGTATAGGACTGATGAAGCCACTGTGTGGCGAAAAGCTTCCTTAATAAAGATACCCAAGTGTTGCACATGTGTCTAATATATCAACGGTCGGTTCTGTGAATCATTCATTTACATTCTTCAGTTTAGTTACAGAGGAGACAGTAGAAGCTGCCTCCTCTGTACTTACATCTCCACTGCTTCTGCTGCCTCCTCTGTACTTACATCTCCACTGCTTCTGCTGCCTCCTCTGTACTTACATCTCCACTGCTTCTGCTGCCTCCTCTGTACTTACATCTCCACTGCTTCTGCTGCCTCCTCTGTACTTACATCTCCACTGCTTCTGCTGCCTCCTCTGTACTTACATCTCCACTGCTTCTGCTGCCTCCTCTGTACTTACATCTCCACTGCTTCTGCTGCCTCCTCTGTACTTACATCTCCGCTGCTTCTGCTGCCTCCTCTGTACTTACATCTCCACTGCTTCTGCTGCCTCCTCTGTACTTACATCTCCACTGCTTCTGCTGCCTCCTCTTTACTTACATCTCCACTGCTTCTGCTGCCTCCTCTGTACTTACATCTCCACTGCTTCTGCTGCCTCCTCTGTACTTACATCTCTACTGCTTCTGCTGCCTCCTCTGTACTTACATCTCCACTGCTTCTGCTGCCTCCTCTGTACTTACATCTCCACTGCTTCTGCTGCCTCCTCTGTACTTACATCTCCACTGCTTCTGCTGCCTCCTCTGTACTTACATCTCGACTGCTTCTGCTGCCTCCTCTGTACTTACATCTCTACTGCTTCTGCTGCCTCCTCTGTACTTACATCTCCACTGCTTCTGCTGCCTCCTCTGTACTTACATCTCCACTGCTTCTGCTGCCTCCTCTGTACTTACATCTCTACTGCTTCTGCTGCCTCCTCTGTACTTACATCTCTACTGCTTCTGCTGCCTCCTCTGTACTTACATCTCCACTGCTTCTGCTGCCTCCTCTGTACTTACATCTCTACTGCTTCTGCTGCCTCCTCTGTACTTACATCTCCACTGCTTCTGCTGCCTCCTCTGTACTTACATCTCCACTGCTTCTGCTGCCTCCTCTGTACTTACATCTCTACTGCTTCTGCTGCCTCCTCTGTACTTACATCTCCACTGCTTCTGCTGCCTCCTCTGTACTTACATCTCCACTGCTTCTGCTGCCTCCTCTGTACTTACATCTCTACTGCTTCTGCTGCCTCCTCTGTACTTACATCTCCACTGCTTCTGCTGCCTCCTCTGTACTTACATCTCCACTGCTTCTGCTGCCTCCTCTGTACTTACATCTCTACTGCTTCTGCTGCCTCCTCTGTACTTACATCTCCACTGCTTCTGCTGCCTCCTCTGTACTTACATCTCCACTGCTTCTGCTGCCTCCTCTGTACTTACATCTCCACTGCTTCTGCTGCCTCCTCTGTACTTACATCTCCACTGCTTCTGCTGCCTCCTCTGTACTTACATCTCCACTGCTTCTGCTGCCTCCTCTGTACTTACATCTCTACTGCTTCTGCTGCCTCCTCTGTACTTACATCTCCACTGCTTCTGCTGCCTCCTCTGTACTTACATCTCCACTGCTTCTGCTGCCTCCTCTGTACTTACATCTCTACTGCTTCTGCTGCCTCCTCTGTACTTACATCTCTACTGCTTCTGCTGCCTCCTCTGTACTTACATCTCTACTGCTTCTGCTGCCTCCTCTGTACTTACATCTCTACTGCTTCTGCTGCCTCCTCTGTACTTACATCTCTACTGCTTCTGCTGCCTCCTCTGTACTTACATCTCTACTGCTTCTGCTGCCTCCTCTGTACTTACATCTCCACTGCTTCTGCTGCCTCCTCTGTACTTACATCTCCACTGCTTCTGCTGCCTCCTCTGTACTCGACTGAGAAAGTCTACTGTCTATACAGTTAGGAACAAAGATACCTAACTGTACCGGAACAAAGATACCTAACTGTACCGGAAAAAAGATACCTAACTGTACCGGAACAAAGATACCTAACTGTACCGGAACAAAGATACCTAACTGTACCGGAACAAAGATACCTAACTATATCGGAACAAAGATACCTAACTGTATCCGAACAAAGATACCTAACTGTATCCGAACAAAGATACCACGACTACGGTGCTCTTCGCACCTACTGCTAGGTTGAGGGACTGATTACCTCATCTTCTGTACATAGTTCTCCTGTCTTCAAGTTATGTCCTGGAATTTGTATTGATAAAGCCACTGGATGGCGAAACGTCTACAATAAAGATACCCAGATGTTGCACATGTGTCTCAATTTCATCTTGTCGGTATTGTATACCATTCTTATACATGCCTAATTGTACCGGAAAAAAGATACCTAACTGTATCCGAACAAAGATACCTAACTGTATCGGAACAAAGATACCTAACTATATCGGAACAAAGATACGTAATTGTACCGGAACAAAGATACCAAATTGTCATACTTATTAACTAGTCAACATTGTATATTATTATCATATTCGTTGAGTTTTGTGTAGTTGACCACCTGAAGTGGCTAAGTATCTGCTAGGTTATCCCAGCTGGGTTATCACAGCTGGAGAACCCTAGCTGGGTTATCACAGCTGGAGAACCCTAGCTGGGTTATCACAGCTGGAGAACCCTAGCTGGGTTTTTCACATATTTACAAAAACAAGCAAATTAGCTTTAAAAGTAGGTTAGACAAATACATGTGAGAGAAGCGTTAGATTTGAAGAGGACCTGTTTAGTTTGACCTTTCTCACGCACTTGTGTTCGGTCTGACCTTCCTCTTCACACGCTTGTGTTCGGTCTGACCTTCCTCTTCACACGCTTGTGTTCGGTCTGACCTTCCTCTTCACACGCTTGTGTTCGGTCTGACCTTCCTCTTCACACACTTGTGTTCGGACTGACCTTTTTTCTCAAGCACTTGTGTTCGGTCTGACCTTCCTCTTCACACGCTTGTGTTCGGTCTGCCCTTCCTCTTCACACACTTGTGTTCGGACTTACCTTTTTTCTCAAGCACTTGTGTTCGGTCTGCCCTTCCTCTTCACACACTTGTGTTCGGACTTACCTTTTTTCTCAAGCACTTGTGTTCGGTCTGACCTTTCTCCTCACACACTTGTGTTCAGGCTGACCTTGCTGCAGTGTTCCACCGTTCTTAAGTTCTTGTGTTCTCGCGTACACAGTAGTGTATTTTAAGATGCTGGTGGTGATGATGCCGTCAAGGATGTCTGAAACGTCATTACGTTTCGACCATCATGTTTGAGGAAACATCGTGTACCGCTGAAGTGTGTAGGAAACGTTTCGCCAAAAGCGGCCTCTTCGGACTGAAGAAGCACTAATTCGCCCAGAGTACAGGAAAATACATCCTCGCATTCAACTGTGGCTGAAACGGACAAGTACTGAATCTAAGATACATAGACAAAGTGTTACCGACGTTTCGATCTCGATGGAGCTTTTACAAGTGTACTCGACGAAGCTCCAGCGAGAGCGAAACATCATTAATTATTTACTCTGTCCATGTGTCTTGGAAAGCATTCAGCCTCGCCAGACCAACACAGAGATGTGTCTAAATAAAAGAAACAAGATACATGTGGAATATCAAGGAGATAGTGAAGAACCGGAGACGAGAGAAGCATTTAACTATTTATATCTACAAATGAAACTTATTAATGTTGCTGTTGTTATTATTTTTGCTATTATTATTATTATTATTATTATTATTATTATTATTATTATTATTATTATTATTATTATTATTATTATTATTATTATTATTATTATTGTTGTTGTTGTTGTTGCTGTTATTATTATTATTATTATTATTATTATTATTATTATTATTATTATTATTATTATTATTATTATTATTATTATTATTATTGTTATTATTATTATTATTATTATTGTTGTTGTTGCTGTTATTATTATTATTATTATTATTATTATTATTATTATTATTATTATTATTATTATTGTCGTTGTTATTATTATTGATATTATTATTACTATTATTATTATCATCATCATCTTCTGTTCCATTTCGTTCACTTACGTTCACTTGTACCTTTAATACAAGCATTAAAAATGTGCGAGTTGACTGGCATCATTAAGTTGTATCTTAATTACTGGTAGTGAGAGCAAGAACATCTCACCGAGTGCAAACAACGACCCTCCCACAACACAAAATAAACTTACACCTTGATGTAAAAAAAAAAAAATACTTGGATAACGTTTCGCTCTGTTTAGAGTTTCCTCACAATTCGCTCACGCTCTAAGCAGAGCGAAACACTGTCTCAATAAGAAACGTTTCTCCTCCAGCTCGTCTTTTCTTCACAGCTTCTCAGATCTGATCCAGAAGAATATATATTTTTTATCATTCTTGTGTCAAGTTTGACGGGCAAAGAAAAAAATTAGCTCCATAATGGTGAGCTTCAAAGAGCGAGATGTGGCGAATGAAATGATATTTCTTTGACCAAGTCGAAGAGGGAACTTTTTTAAGGAGAAACTGACATAAGTATCTTCATAACAGTTCACGTTGAGTAAATTTACTCGACATTCTTTAAGTATAAACAAAATTAAAGGCTGGAAATTCATTAAGTGTCGAGAAAGAGTCACAAATTCAGTGTGTTGTCAACGTTTCGCCCATGTAATGCGTTTTATGAGGTCACAAAATTTTTTGAGGTCTTTGACTTGATAAAGACACTGTGTGGGCAAAACGTTAACGAAACGTCGCATTATGCTGCATTTGTGTCGCTTTTTTCCATTATATCGGTATTTTATACCATTACTCTTCAGATATTATATTAAAATTTCCAGAGAGCTGTCATTAATGATGATTATATTACGTTTCATGACGTAGGGGACAAATTCCTCTGAGACGGAACAGTGATCGGGACGATAAGTGGAACAGTTAGTTAATGATTGGGGGCAAGGAGTTAGACAATAATTTGATGCAGTGATTCTGACAGTGAGTCAGACAATAATTGCGATAGTGAGTTGAGCAATGACTGGGGCAACGATTAGGATAACTATTGTGTTACTAATAGGAAGTAGCGACTTGTGTTGCAGGGTAATCTATGAGAATGTGTCGACATGAGCAATGTAATCTATATAAATAAAATTTGAAATGAGGTTTAATATAATAAATTCACACCTTCGCTAATGCCATAAAGTTTTGGAAGACACGATGCATCCCACTGTGTTAGTATACAGAATTATTTGGATGAGTTAGGTAAATTAGCAGAGGAGAGAGAAAAAAAGCGAACTCTAGCTTTAAAAAAATAACTAATAGATCTTTAAATATATAAATATATTAAATGTGTGTGGATGTAGTGCAGATGATAAGAAATAGATGATTGCCAGTGTTGTGAATGAAAAGAAGTTGGATGTCTTAACTGTGAGCAACACAAAGCTGAACGTGGTAGGGGAGTTTCAGTGAGGAGAAAAAAATTGGATTAGGTCAGGAATATGTGAGAGAGTTAGAGCTAAGGAAGGAGTAATAATAATATTGAAGGATCAGTTATGAGAGAAGAGGGAATATAAATGTATGAATTCAAGGATTATGTGGATTGAAATAAGGGTCAGATGGGAAAAGTGGATTATAATATGCACCTGGAGAAGAGAGGAGTGTAGAGAGGGGACATTTTGGGTGATGTAATTGTGGTAGGGCACCTGAATACTAACGTGAGAGAAATGGTTATAGAGGGTGTAGTAGGTAATTTTGGGGTTCCAGAGGTAAATGATAATGGGGGCCTTTGATTAGACTTTGTATAGAGAGAGGTTTGGTAGTAAGTAATACATATTTTAAGAAAAAAAAGATAAATAAGAATACGAGACACGATACAGGGCGAAATGACAGTAGTTTGTTAGACTATGTATTGGTGGATAAAATGTCGATGGGTAGACTTCAAGGTGTGTATAAACATATATATATATCAAGCCATTATTTTAATTGAAGCTACAGTGAGAGTAAAAGATAGATGGGTTACAAGGAGAATTGTATCAGAAAGTAAGAGAGAGGTTAAGGTTTATAAACTAAAGAAGGAGGGTAAGAAATAAGCAACTTGGTAGTAAGATGGGCTAATGAGAGTATAAGCAATGAGGCTGAAGAGGTATGAGTTAGATTTAAGTGTGTTCAGTGTGGAGTGTTCAGCAGAAGTGTATGGCTACAGGAAGGTGGGTGCGGGAGGGAAGATGAGTTAGCATCTGAGAAGTTTTTACAAATTAGTGGTGAAACAAGGAGAAAGTAGTATATGGAGAGAAAAAGGAAGGTTAAGAGAGTGGTGAAGGAATGTAAGAGGAGAACAAATGAGAGTGGGCGAAATGCTGTCATGAAATTTTGCAGAGAATAAGAAAAAGTTATGGAGTGAAATTAATAAGTTGAGAAAGTATAGAGAACAAATGGATTTGACATTTAAAAATAAGAGTGAAAAATTATTAGATGCAGAGCTGAAGGTATCGGGAAGATAAAGGACATATTTTGAGGAACTGTTAAATGTTGATGAAGATAAGGAAGCTGTGATTTTAGTGCATTGGCCAGGGAGGTGTAACGTCTTTTATGAGTGAGAAAGAGCCAGATGAGAGTGGGGAAAGTTACGTGAAGCTGTTAGTAGAATGAAAGGGGATAAAGCAGCAGGGATTGATGAGATCAAGCAGGTGGGGATATAGTTTTGGAATGGTTGATGCTTTTATTTAATAAATGTATGAAAGAGGAAAGGTACCTAGGGATTGGCAGAGACCATACATAATTCCTTTGTATAAACAAAAGAGAGCGTAAGAATTATAGATAAAAAAGCCTGAACATTTGAACAGGAAAGCTTTAAGACAGGAAGGGGTGTGCGGACCAAGTGTTTATAGTGAAGAAAATAAGTGAACAGTATTTAGACAAGGGTAAAGAGGTTTTCGTTGTAATTATGGTTTTGGAAAAGGCATATGATAGGGTGGATAGGGGAGCAATGTGGCAGATGCTACAAGTGTATGGAATAGGTGGTAGGTTACTGAATAAGAGCTTTCAAGAGGATAGTGAGGCTTAGTAAAAGAAAGAGAGAGCTTATTTCCCAGTAAAAGTAAGCCTTAGATAAGGATGCCTGATATCACCATAGTTGTTTAATATATTAATAGACGGGGTTGTAAGAGAAGTAAATGCTCAGATGTTGAGAAGAGGTGAGGAATTAAAAGATAGAGAATCTAATACAAAGTGGGAGCTGTCGCAGTTGTTTTTTTGTTGATAACACTGTGCTTTTGTTGATAACACTGTGCTTTTGTTGATAACACTGTGCTTTTGTTGATAACACTGTGCTTTTGTTGATAACACTGTGCTTTTGTTGATAACACTGTGCTTTTGTTGATAACACTGTGCTTTTGTTGAAAACACTGTGCTTTTGTTGATAACACTGTGCTTTTGTTGATAACACTGTGCTTTTGTTGATAACACTGTGCTTTTGTTGATAACACTGTGCTTTTGTTGATAACACTGTGCTTTTGTTGATAACACTGTGCTTTTGTTGATAACACTGTGCTTTTGTTGATAACACTGTGCTTTTGTTGATAACACTGTGCTTTTGTTGATAACACTGTGCTTTTGTTGATAACTCTGTGCTTTTGTTGATAACACTGTGCTTTTGTTGATAACACTGTGCTTTTGTTGATAACACTGTGCTTTTGTTGATAACACTGTGCTTTTGTTGAAAACACTGTGCTTTTGTTGATAACACTGTGCTTTTGTTGATAACACTGTGCTTTTGTTGATAACACTGTGCTTTTGTTGATAACACTGTGCTTTTGGGAGATTCTGAAGAGAAGTTGCAGAGGCTGGTGGATGAGCTTGGTAGATTATGTAAAAGAAGGAAATTAAAAGTGAACATCGGAAAGAGCAAGGAGACGAGGATAACAAAAAATTAAGGTAATGAAAGACTGGATATCAGACTGGGAAGAGGGAGAATGGAGGAAGTGGATGTTCTCAGATATCTGGGAGTTGTCAGGGGGGAAATGCTGAATAGTGCACTGAGAAGTCTGTGGAGACGAAGAACGTTATCCACAGAAGCAAAGAGGGAAATGTATGAGAGTATGGGTGGTGAATGTTGCAACAAGAAGAAGGCTGGAGGCAGTGGAGATGTCGTGTGTGAGGGCAATGTGTGGTGTGAATATTATGCAGAGAATCCGTAGCTTGGAGATTAGAAGAGGGTGTGGGGTTTCTAAAAGTATTATCCAAAAGGCTGAAGAGGGGTTGTTGAGGGGGTTAGGACATTTAGAGACGATGGCATAAAATTTAATGACTTGTATAAAGCTGTAACGGAAAGAAGGCAGGAGAGGAGTCGTCATAGGAACGGTTGGAGGAAATGAGTAAAGGAAGTTTAGTGTGCGAGGAGGTTGAAATTTCCAGCAATCGTGCAGACCAAGTTGGGTGAGAGAGGGTGGAAGCAAATGGGTATTATGACTTTTAGTGCTGTTGGAGTATGAGCAAAATAACATTTATAAAGAGATTCAGGGAAACCGGTTAATAGGACTTGAGACCTGGATGTGGAAAGTACAGTGCCTGCGCTCTGAAGGAGGGGTGTAGATATGTTGCAGTTTTTGTTACCTGTAGTGTCAGCACGCCTCTGACAACACAGTAATGGAGTGAATGATGATGAAACTGTTTCTTGTTTTGTGGGTCATTCTGCCTCGGTGGGAAAAGGCCGATGTGTTAATAAAATAAATATTAAAAATAATGATATCTGTGTATGTTTGGATTTTACTACAGCATTGTTTGAAAGCTAGGAAAAAGCTAAGAGAAAGCCACGAGAAAGCCAGGGGAAAGTCAGGAGAAATTCTGGAGAGGGAGCTGGAATTAGTCATTGTTAAGACTTTAAACAACCAGCACTGGGTTGTAAGAAGAAAATTTAGTGGAACGCTACAAATTTTAAGTACAAAATATAATTATCACTTAAGACTTAATAAATCACTTCTCAGACCTCCTACTGAAGATGCTTCAATAATTTAGGATAAATATTCACTGGTGAGGGTAGAGGGAAGGACACCATAGTTTGTATCCTAGTGATTAATAGTATTAAAGTACTAAACCTTATGAAGAAAGACTTATAACACTAAATCTTGTGAATAATAAAAATAAAATACTAAATCTTTTAGGAAAGGATTTACGGAAAAAATGAATACACTAAAAATTTTCACATTTAGGAAAAAAGGTTGACTGCAAGATATATCTCTCACTCGTTTACGATAGAAAACAAATGTGACAAGCGTGAAGGGCAGGGAGAGAGCCTTTTGATACACTGTCCTGACCACTACTGTATGAACAGAAGCAACAATGACTAGACTCTACGGTAGTTCAGTCCTGCTAAGTAGGCAACTTCTTCTAGTTTTTTTTTATTTGTTTTTAATATACCTTCTTCATCTCCGCAACTCTTCCTTTTTTTACCAATTCTCTCTTCCTGTCTCTCTTTTCCCTCTCGCTTCCTCCCTACCTTCCTCCATCTGTTTACCTACAACGAACGGTTTTACATAAGTCAAGGAGGTGCGTACGTAATCCAATGATCAACTGGCTATTTATCTGTTAATGTCTCACACTCCTCACTCTATAAACACAGACAGACAGACAGACAGACAGACAGACAGACAAACACACACACACACACACACACACACACACACACACACACACACACACACACACACACACACACACGCAAACACACACAGTTTGGAATAGCCTAGCAAGTGAAGTAGTGGAGGCAGGAACCATACATAGTTTTAAGAAGAGGTATGACAAAGCTCAGGAAGCAAAGAGGGAGAGGACCTAGTAGCGATCAGTGAAGAGGCGGGGCCAGGAGCTGAGTCTCGACCCCTGCAACTACAATTAGGTGAGTATACACACACACACATACACACACACACACACACACACACACACACACACACACACACACACACACACACACACACACACACACACACACACACACACACACACACACACACACACACACACACACACACACACACACACACACACACACACACAAACAGATGACGTGAAGTTGATGAGAAGAATTCATTCGATCGAAGACCAGGCATAACTACAAAGGGATCTGGACAGGCTGCAGACCTGGTCCAACAATTGGCTCCTGGAGTTCAACCCCACCAAGTGCAAAGTCATGGAAATTGGGGAAGGGCAAAGAAGACCGCAGACGACACCAGGCACATCTCCTGAAGCGCACATCAACCAAATAACTGCTGCAGCATATGGGCGCCTAGCAAACCTCAGAACAGCATTCCGACATCTTAATAAGGAATCGTTCAGGACCCTGTACACCGTGTACGTTAGGCTCATGTTGAAGTATGCGGAACCAGTTTGGAACCCACACCTAGCCAAGCACGTAAAGAAACTAGAGAAAGTGCAAAGGTTTGCAACAAGACTAGTCCAAGAGCTAAGAGGTATGTCCTACGAGGAGAGGTTAAGGGAAATCAACCTGACGACACTGGAGGACAGGAGAGATAGGGAGGACATGATAACGACATACAAAAATACTGAGAGGAATTGACAAGGTGGACAAAGACAGGATGTTCCAGAGATGGGACACAGCAACAAGGGGACACAGTTGGAAGTTGAAGACACAGATGAATCACAGGGATGTTAGGAAGTACTTCTTCAGCCACAGAGTAGTCAGGAAGTGGAATAGTTTGGGAAGGGATGTAGTGGAGGCAGGATCCATACATAGCTTTAAGCGGAGGTATGATAAAGCTCACGGTTCAGGGAGAGTGACCTAGTAGCGACCAGTGAAGAGGCGGGGCCAGGAGCTTGGACTCGACCCCTGCAACCTCAACTAGGTGAGTACACCCGCTCATCATCCCTAGCCTTCTCCGTATCATTCTCTGTCCGTCTCTCTCTCCTTCTCTCTCTCTCTCTCTCTCTCTCACCCTCTCTCTCTCACTCACTCACTCTCACTCTCTCTCTCATCTCTCTCTCTCTCTCTCTCTCTCTCTCTCTCTCTCTCTCTCCCTCCCTCCCTCTCTCTCTCTCCCTCCCTCTCTCTCCCTCTCTCTCTCTCTCTCCCTCTCTCTCTCTCTCTCTCTCTCTCTCTCTCTCTCTCTCTTTCTCTCTCTCTCTCTCTCTCTCTCTCTCACACACACACACAATCAAGCCCCTTTCTGTGGTAAAAAAAAAAATGGGTCACCCAAGTCGGCAGAGACCCAGGGGTATGGAGGAACCTGTGAGGGAAGATTGGGAGTTAGAGCTCAAAAAAATGGAGGAAGAGTGGGGAAGGAAGGTAGCAGAGCTCGGCAGGGTAATGGAGGAGAGGATAGCCGAAGAGAGCAGGAAGTGGGAACTACAAGTCTTAGCAGCAGAAGATAAGATAAAGTGCTTAGAAGAGGAGCTATAAAACCTGAAACAGACTAGAGAGACAAATGACAGTACAGACATCACATCAGGAACTTCTATACCAGTCACAGACGAGGGGACTGTAGGGATTCAGGAAAAGATGAGTACAGGAAGACCAAATGAGAAGCCTGAAGACAATGAAGGCGACATGACATATGCAGAGACTCTAACAGTCAACTACAGTGGTGTCGTGGGGTTCGAAAGGAGATAACGAGGGTTGAAGATATACACACTTGTTGGATGGTAACAATATATTGCAGAATGTGAGAAAGGGAGCCCAACCTGCCGTGTGTTGCCTGGTAGACCTATGTGTGGACTGAGAGCGAGGTAGCGCGTCCCACGCACTCATGCCGCATCCCGTGACGTCATAAAACAGTCACTAGGCCCCAGTAAAAGGGGTCGTGTATGTAAAACATATGGATGGTGCTATGATACACAGATAAGCTATACAATACATGTAGGGGATCAGCAACTATGCTGACAGCTCGGTCATGTTACGTATGTCGTCTCGACATACAATACTACACTATAGGCTGACCAGGCAAGTGGCTCTGGGCTGATTCTATACAATAACAAAGACATATGTAACTTAGAACTAATGGATGGTATCATAATGGATGTTAACATAATGGGTTTTAACGTAATGAGTTTTAACGTAATGAGTTTTAACATAATGCATTGCAATTATAAGAACAAATCATGGTATAATATAGGATGGAATTGATCGATCGATCTGTATTCATGCACTCTACAGATTCTGAGGAAGAATATATATATACACAAATAACCTGCACATAAAAGAGATAAACTTACGACTCTGTCAATGGTCCAAGTCGGACCGAAACGTCGTCGTAAGCTTCTCTCTTTTATGTGCGGGTTATTTGCGTATCGTTCCAGTCACGGTATTGTGCCTTTTTTGTTATTTAATATATATATATATATATATATATATACAGTGGACCCCCGCATAACGATGGCATCACATAGCGATTTTTCCGCATACCGATTACTTTTATCGCAAAATTTTTGCCGCGCATACCGATTAAAAACCCGCTTACCGATTTTCGTCCGAGACGCGTCCAATGTGCCCTCAGCCAGCCTCACATGTGCCGGCCGTCCCATTGTTTACCAGCCAGCCTCCGCGGTAACATCCAAGCATACACTCGGAATATTTCGTATTATTACAGTATTTTCGGTGCTGTTTCTGGAAAATAAGTGACCATGGGCCCCAAGAAAGCTTCTAGTGCCAACCCTACACCTCAAAGGGTAAGAATTACTATAGAAATGAAGAAAGAGATAATTGATAAGTATGAAAGTGGAGTGCGTATAGCCGACCTAGTCAAGCTGTACAAGAAACCCCAATCAACCATCGCTACTATTGTGGGCACCAGAAAGACAATCAAGGAAGCTGTTCTTGCCAAAGGTTCAACTGTGTTTTCGAAACAAAGATCGCAAGTGATGGAAGATGTTGAGAGACTCTTATTGGTGTGGATAAATGAAAAACAGCTAGCAGGAGATAGCATCTCTCAAGCGATCATATGTGAAAAGGCTAGGAAGTTGCATGAGGATTTAATTAAAAAAATGCCTGCAACTAGTGATGATGTGAGTGAATTTAAGGCCAGCAAAGGTTGGTTTGAGAGATTTAAGAAGCGTAGTGGCATCCATAGTGTGATAAGGCATGGTGAGGCTGCCAGTTCGGACCACAAAGCGGCTGAAAAATATGTGCAGGAATTCAAGGAGTACATAGAAACTGAAGGACTGAAACCTGAACAAGTGTTTAATTGTGATGAAACAGGCCTGTTCTGGAAGAAAATGCCAAGCAGGACCTACATTACTCAGGAGGAAAAGGCACTCCCAGGACATAAGCCTATGAAAGACAGGCTTACTTTGTTGATGTGTGCCAATGCTACTGGTGATTGCAAAGTGAAGCCTTTATTAGTGTATCACTCTGAAACTCCCAGAGCGTTCAGGCAAAAGAATGTCCTCAAGGATAATTTGTGTGTGCTGTGGAGGGCAAACAGTAAGGCATGGGTCACTAGGGAATTTTTCTATAACTGGTTACACCATGCATTTGCCCCCAATGTGAAAAATTACCTAACTGAAAAGAAATTAGAACTTAAGTGCCTCCTGGTGTTAGACAATGCCCCTGGTCATCCTACAGACGTGGCAGAGCGACTTTATGGGGACATGAGCTTCATTAAGGTGAAGTTTTTGCCTCCTAATACCACGCCTCTCCTGCAGCCCATGGACCAGCAGGTTATTGCAAACTTCAAGAAACTGTACACAAAAGCTCTGTTTGAAAGGTGCTTTGTAATGACCTCAGAAACTCAACTGACTCTAAGAGAGTTTTGGAGAGATCACTTTAATATCCTCAATTGTGTAAACCTTATAGGTAAGGCTTGGGAGGAAGTGACTAAGAGGACCTTGAACTCTGCTTGGAAGAAACTGTGGCCAGAATGTGTAGACAAAAGGGATTTTGAAGGGTTTGAGGCTAACCCTGAGAATCCTGTGCCAGTTGAGGAATCCATTGTGGCATTGGGAAAGTCCTTGGGGTTGGAGGTTAGTGGGGAGGATGTGGAAGAGTTGGTGGAGGAGGACAATGAAGAACTAACCACTGATGAGCTGATAGATCAACTTCAAGAGCAAGAGGCCAGACCTGGGGAAACTGGTTCAGAGGAGGGGAGAGAGAAATTGAAGAAGTTGCCTACTACAAAGATAAAGGAAATCTGTGCTAAGTGGCTTGAAGTGCAAACCTTCATGGATGAAAATCACCCTCACACAGCTATTGCAAGCCGTGCTGGTGATTATTACACTGACAATGTTGTGAAACACTTTAGGCAAGTCATAAAGGAACGAGAGGTACAGGCCACTATGGACAGATATCTTGTGCGAAAGAAGTCCAGTGACTCTGAAGCTGGCCCTAGTGGCATTAAAAAAAGAAGGGAAGTAACCCCAGAAAAGGACTTACTACCTCAAGTCCTAATGGAAGGGGATTCCCCTTCTAAACAGTAAGAAGATAATGCTCTCCCCTCCTCCCATCCCATCAATCATCACCAGATCTTCAATAAAAGTAAGTGTCATTTAATTGTGCATGCCTTTTTCAGTTTGTGTGTATTAAAATTAACATTTCATGTGGTAAAAAAAATTTTTTTTTCATACTTTTGGGCGTCTTGCACGGATTAATTTTATTTCCATTATTTCTTATGGGGAAAATTCATTCGCATAACGATTATTTCGCATAACAATTATCCCTCTTGCACGGATTAAAATCGTTAACCGGGGGTCCACTGTATACTTGTCGAGTACGCAAAGAATAATGACATTCGGGTTGATTATCTGGCTGAGTATTAGAGGTAGAGGGTACAGAGTCAAGAGGATTGTCAGCGACTGTCACATTAGTCTGGGTAGCAATATCATCAACATCGCATACTAATTTCATATGATCTAAATGCGATTCTTTGTACTGACCAGTACTAATTTCTCTAACCTTATATTTATTGCCATTGATATGTTCAACTACTCGATAAGGGCCAACCAACTTTTGATCGAGCTTGGGCATTGGGGATTTTTGTTGAAATTAGTCAGCATTACTCTTGAACCCACTTTAACTTTTGACGGCTTAGCACGGCTATTAGTTACTCTAGTAAATTCTGCTGTTGATTTATGAAGTGTTTCACGGATTCTTCTAAAAACACTTCGAGCTATGCTGGTACGAGTTGCTATGAAATCATCAGGATTATAATTGGGTTTCGGAGCGGAATATAACAACTCATAGGGCAAACGCTTGTCTACACCGTACAGTGCATAATATGGAGTGTCACCTATGGAAGCATTGTAAGCAGAATTTATGGCACATTGAACATCTGGTATAACTTCATCCCAAGTTTCACTATTGGGGTTGATAGTGGCTCTCAAGACATCAAGTACTTTCTTATTGGTTCGTTCTGCTAACCCATTGCTGGCAGGACTTAGAGATTTAGAAATCTTGCACAAGGCACACAAATTTTCAAGAATCTCATTACAGAATTCACTTCCATTATCTGTTACTAAGGACTTAGAGGTGGTATGCCTGCAGATAATGCATTCTTTAAATGCTTTAGCTACTGTCTCGGCAGTCTTATCTGCAATAGGAACTAACTCACAATATCTGGTGAAATGGTCTACCATAACACACAGATGTTTGTTGCCTTGGGGGGAACATTTAAAATTGGTTAACAAATCTAGCACAACTCTTTCCCACGGTTCGCTAGTGGTTGGATACACCTGGATTGGATTAGGACCATTGACATTTCCTTTATGCTGCATACAGACACTACATTTCTTAACATACTCAGAAATGTCAGTTGCCATATGTGGCCAAAAGTATTTCATTCTGGCTTGTTTCACAGAACGATCTATACCAGGGTGTGCAACACCTGGTGCATCGTGAACTAGCTGTAGAGCTACAGTCACTAATGACTGTGGAATTACTAACTGGTATACTCTTCTGCTTGGAGTACCCAACTCAGCCGTTCGATACAGTAATTCTTGTCTCATTCCAAAGTCACTAATGGGTGCTGGTGGCTTCACAGTCAGAATAAGATCTTCCTGGAGCAGGAATCGAATCACACCAGACCACATGGGATCTGTTCTTTGGGCATTCTTTACATCCTCGGCAGTAAATGGAGGGTCTGCAGTTACTATACTAACATATCGTGATAAAGCATCTGCGACTACATTTGACTTGCCAGGTAAATGTTCAAAAGTGGGGTTGAACTCTTGGATAGTCAAGGTCCATCTGGCTAACCTTCCAGTAGGTTGTTTGTTCTGGAATAAAGGTATCAGAGGTGCATGGTCTGTCAAGACATGAACAGGGTACTGGTAAATAATGTCTCGGAAGTGCTTTAAAGACCATACTATTGCTAAAGCTTCTTGCTCCGTTACTGTACAATTACGTTCAGCCTTCGTAAGGACTCTACTAGCAAATGCAACTGCGTTGTACTTCACATCAGTCTTCTGAGCTAGTATGGCACCTATGCCAATTGAACTAGCATCAGTTGTCAGATAGAAGGGCTTAGAAAAATCTGGGAATTTCAAAATGGGAGGGGACGTTAGCTTTTCTTTTAGTGTCTGGAATGCTCTTTCTTGATGGAAGGTCCAAATGAAAGGAGCATCTTTCTTAAGCAATTCAGTTAGAGGAGCTGCTATTGAAGAAAAATTAGCAATGAAAGATCTATAGAAACCTGTTAGACCCACAAAGGATCTTACAGCATCAGCAGTTTTGGGGGATGAAAAATTTAGTACTGCCGTTACTTTACTTTGATCAGTCTTAACCCCTCTAGGAGTGACTACGTGACAAAGAAACTTAATTTCTGATCTGAAAAATTGACATTTAGACAGTTTGATCTTTAAATTGGCTTCTTCAAGCTTACCAAGTACTATATCAAGTCTTTTCAGATGTGTATCCACATCTTCGGACATGATTACATCATCTAAGTACACCATAAGTGCTTTACCTATGAGACCTCTAAAGATATTGGTCATGAATCTTGAGAACGTGATAGGGGGGATCGTAATCCAAAGGCCATTCTAAGGAAGTGATAATGACCTGTGAGAGTGGAGAATGTCCTCATGAAGAGGGACTTGCCAAAACCCTTGTAACAAGTCCAGGGTCGAGAAGACTTTGTTATCTCCGATGTTACGTAAAAGATCACCAAGTACAGGAAGTGGGAAGCGATCTGGAATAGTTTTTGCATTTAACTTCCTAAAGTCAATCACCGGGTGCCAAGTACCGTCCTTCTTAGGCACTAGGATCAAGGGCACATTCCAGGGTGAATTACTAGGTGCAATAACTCCATCATCGAGCATTTGATTGATCAATTCTTCTGCAACAGCAACTTGGGAATGAGGCATTCTGTACGCAGGTATATAGATAGGTCTAGTACCAGGTTCAAGTGGAATACGATGGAACAATAAGTTCATTATACCCATCTTCTCACCTGGTAAGGCAATGGCTTTACGATGTTTGCTCAACAGAGTCAACAAACGCTTGACTTCATCTGGGAAGTCAGTGGGAGCTAAGTCTTTCTCCTCAACTGGTGGAATGGATTAATCCATTGGAGTGGATGAGGTCTCCCCTGTTGAAATAGCACCGACCCACTGGTCAGGTGGCACGTCATCCTGTACTTGAACAGGGTAAGGATAGTGAACCAGGTCAACGAGATTGGCATTTGCTCCGAGACGAACACTGTGACCCGAAGTGTTAGCATGGAATAAATGGATCTTACTGTCTCTTACAACATGTAAGGAAGGTTCAACAAATAAACCCTTGACCTTGCAGGAATCACTGTCAACTAGGATGTTATCACCATCTGGAACACTAGGAACAACAACAGACACTCTAGTGAGAGCACTAGCCACATGTGACATCAACAAGAGATGGCATTACTAGTTTCAAGTAATCGTTTTCCGACAAGGTGTCCCCTGTGGAGAAACTACTACTTGAACTAGCAGACATTGCAGGGATAGGCTGAGCACTCAAGGCAGTCTGAGCGTCCTCGGACATTTGAGACAATACACTATCTTGCATGTCTGAAGGTATAGGTGGAACACACATGGGAGTGACGGAGTTACTAGTGCCTGACCGCTTGGGTACGCTTCTGGAAAATGCACTGGCTTGTAAGGACTTAATCCGTACATCGTACTCTGCGGCAGTATGGCAGATCTCTGATCCAAGCTGGTAACCCCAAAATGGAACAATCAAGTCGTCAATTTGGGCATGCCATTGGTATGGGTCAAGCACAATACGTAAGTCTCTCATAGAAGCAAATCCCAGTAGAAAGTCACCAGGGAAAGTAATCTGGTCGACATCAAGGAAAGCAGCAGTAAAGTCTCTACCTTGGATAGAAAAGGTGAGGGAAGTCTGACCTCGGACACACAGAAGGGAACCAGCTACTCCATTAAGGGAGGTTACAGTAGTTGGTCCTACGAGGAGGACACATCGTAACTGCTTATCTTTAAACAAACTAGACCTGATGATATTAATTTGTGCACCAGAGTCCATGAACACATGAACGGGCGCATTATGAATAGATGCTTGCACTAGAGGACCTATCGTTTCATTGGGAGTTATGTGCAAACAGAAGAGTGGGCTGTCATCGGAGAAGGCATGTTCCACTTCATCTCCAAATTCATCTACGTCAGAGACGTGTGAAGCAACATCAACAGGGGGATTGTCATTCTCAAGACTGCATAAGGCTTCAAAGGAATTATGAACAGGGATGGTGTACTCATTATCACCTACTGTCACGACTGGATGAGTAGACTGAGGCGCTTGGATTCCCCCGAATGGGAAGAATGAGGCTGGTTCTGGTTATTCTGAGAACCCCGACCTCTATTTCCTCTCCTTGCTCTGCGGATGGAATGGCCACAGAAAGATCTAGAGTACTGACGGTTATAGAGAGCATTGCACTCGGATGTGTCATGGCCATGAATTCTGTGATAAGTACAGTACGGCAAATCGGACTGGTACCCATCAGTATTTCGATGCCTCTTAGATCGACTATCGGGACAATTTGCTGCGATATGTCCACGGTAACCACAATTATAGCAAGTTCTTTGGCTATGGGTACTGTACATGCTATGAGTGCTACGGGAATGATAACTCTTGACACTAGCTTTGGATGACGGTCGCAAGTGATTTAGATCGGAAGTTTTGGTTGTAGCATAGACAAGAGGTACAGGAGTAGTCAAAGCGGCTGACGTAGACCTTCAATAGGGAAAGGTTCCCTCGGGACACAAGTTACGCACATGGATAAGGGCTGCAAGCAGTCCCATTGTGGCATTTAGAGGACTGGAATTGTACATATACATTGACGTTGGTGGCATTAGCTGTTTAATAACGCCGAATGCTGCTAATTTGGCAAACCCCTCAAGAGCTGGTTTATCATTGTTTTTAAGGTACTTGGAACTTTGACCTGCCTTAACAAATGAGGACATTAGGTTATTTAAACGAAGAGCAAACTCATCTAATGATTCCTCTGGCCTCGGAGCTGTACACACTAATTCCTTAAGGACAACAAAAGGATCAGTCACTCGTACTGGTTCAAGATAGTTATTGATTAATTTCTCATAATCTTGCCACTTGGTTAGATCCTGAAGGTCCTGCATACGGATCAAGTTGAAGACACGCGAGGCAGCTGGTGAACGAGCTAAACTCTCCTTTCCGATACTAATTATACAACTCTCTGATGGGGGACCATCTACTGAGGCATTTGCTCTAGCATAAACAGCAGTAAACTACGCTTCCAGGTTGTCTGGATTTCCATTGAACAATGGCATAGCATCATAAGGGTCGCAACTAAAGTTGCGAAGGCTCGAAGTCTGAGTGTGTCTATTGTTTGATAAAGAATTACTCGAATTTTGGACTGACGAATTATTGCTTGGACTAGCAGTGTGTGCTGAGGCATTGCTTGAGAAGACTTGAGACATGTTTGCAAAATGTGAAACAGGAGTTTAAAGAAACAAGAAAAAAATTATACTGAGGAACACACAACACAGTAAACTTAAATGGGAAGAAATTACTTATTTAAAAAAAATAAGTCACACTGTAAGCAACGAGAACTCACATGAAAATAAAAAAAAATTACTCAACTGGATAAGCAACACTTTGAAAATCAAGAGAAATTGTACTTTACTCAAATAAAATTTACTCAAATTTACTTTAAATTGAATTAATGGCACAGTGAGTTGTCTTTACTCTCAATTCAATAAGGAAATTCAACAATAAATGATAAATCAATCAAGAATGTTAAAATGGAATCAATAAAGCTTGTGCAAAATTAAAACAAACTGGGAAAGCAATTCACTAAAAAGAAAAGAAAATGTCACGCAAAGAATAAAATATTATGCACAGAACAGAGCATTTGAAACTGCACTGAAATAAACTGTAGCAATATTGCAAATAACAATGACTTATCAAAAGTACTGCACAACACTACATAAAAATTTCTGAAAGAAAAAAAAATTGAATGGCAGCACAATGGTACACAAGAATTATTGTAAAATGAGTTAATGTTGCAATAATAAAAAAAAAATAACACACACAAGAAAATGCAGTTTACAAAAGCAACAAAAATAAAAATATTATCAAGGAATGAACTGAGTGAACACTTTAACTCTTAACTGCAGCTTAAGCAAACACTTACTGGACAAGCAAAAGAATGATTTACTTTAAAAGAAGAACTTAGAAATTGCACTAAGAGTGAATTTGTTCAATGAAATATAAAAATAATAGATGCAAAAACACAGAACAAAAAGGTTTGAACACTTACAGTGGCGCAGGAACAACACAACAATATAAACACAATACTAGAATTTTCTTGCATTGAAACTTGAGGTATGAAAAATTTGTAAAATAATTGTCTTGCTTCAACAAAATAATGGCACTATTGTCTGTGGAGATAAGACAAATTAGACACTGGCTAAATGGAAAGAATTAATGCAAGAATGTTCAACACACTGAGAAAAAAAATAAAATGGCAAATGAATGAAAACAAAAACAGCAAGAATACACAAATACTGGGAGGAAAAAAAAATAACTGAGACAACAATGAGTTGTGATGCAGAATATAAGGTAATAAACTACCGAATTACTTCACTGCAATACTGTGAACACAAGATAATTGTGAAGTGTAAACACAAGTTTATACTGCTTATATGTTGCACACAACAAGGAAAAACATTAAAGTACTTACTTCAAGTATATAAAAAAATGAACACAACATAACAGACATAAAATAAAGCACGAAAATTAACACTGAAGAGAGAAAAAAAAATATTGTTGCAAACAGTATATAATGAACACTGAGTCTAATCAAGAGTCACTGAATGTCACTAAGAAATCATTGGAGACACAAAAAAAAAAGTGTCTCAATACTCGCAAATGTCTCTATGAAAAAAATATTATTCATTAACACTGTAGAGACGTTGTAGAATGAGGTGGATGGAAGTGAAGGGTAGTGGTGGAGACTTGTGGTTGGCAGTGTTCGCTGACTACTCTCCACACGTGATCGAAGAATTTGCACTTAAATCGACGATGAACTCACACAGGAGGCTTTTACAGTGGTGCAAACTGACGAAGGAACACACCTGGCTCTTGACCCCCAATGTGGTCCATAAAAATATGGTGCTAGAACCCATGATAAGGGTAAAAACAGTGGTAGTGGGTGAGGTGGGTGAGGCAGCGCAGTGAGCCACCGCGTGGTGACTGGGCGTAAGCCACACTGGGGACACCCGCACTAGGCACAAAGATATTCTAAGCTGGCTGGCTTAAAAACAAACCCACAAAATACCACAACACCACAGGGATGATAAAACACTCAGAATGGCTTTGAACTTGAAGCACAGAGCGATGAAGAAGACTATAACCATGTGGCTTGCTTGAGTACTGGGTTAGTCACCTGGGTTAGCTGCTGGCTGGCTCGGCTTAAACCTTCACACAGACTGGCTTGATAACTTGTAACGATGAGCACAGCAGGGGTGGAAAGCTGGCTTGGCAGGCAAGGCTGGATGGTGTAAGGTTAGACTGGACTCCCCCCACAGATTGGCTTGGTGGCTTGGCTTACTTTGCAAACCCAGGTCAACCCCTCAGAAGTAATGCAAATAAGCATATAAAACACTAATACACAGAGACTGACCAGAAGTAGGAAGCAATAAGCTGGTCAATGCTTGCTTGGGGTAGCTGGCTTGAGATTGTTGAGCATCACCCATCTCGGCAGGCCTAGCATCACAAGATGGTCACCAGCTCAGTAGAAATTTATCTCCAGAAATCGCTGTAATTGTCAGAATTACAGGCCCTCCACTGGCACCATTTGTCGTGGGGTTCGAAAGGAGATAACGAGGGTTGAAGATATACACACTTGTTGGATGGTAACAGTATATTGTAGAATGTGAGAAAGGGAGCCCAACCTGCCGTGTGTTGCCTGGTAGACCTATGCGTGGACTGAGAGCAAGGTAGCGCATCCCATGCACTCATGCCGCATCCCGTAATGTCATACAGTCACTAGGCCCCAGCAAAGGGGTTGTGTATGTGAAACATATGGATGGCACTATGATACACAGATAAGCTATACAACACATGTAGGGGATCAGCAACTATGCTGACAGTGGCACTGAACAGCTGAGCAGGGAAGACAGTCCACTGAGCATAGGGGCTGCAGCAAGGGCAGGGGTTGAAGGCAAGAACATTTCGATGGAAGGAGCTAAAACACCTCAAAGGATGCAAATAGAGACACAGTGGGAGGAGGAGAGGGAGAGGTCAGTGTTTGCCTACGGGCTCCAAGAAGTCGAAGAGGAAACCTTTGATGAAAGGTATCATGAGAGCAATAGGTGAGGGAGACATGATCCAGGTGGCAAATTTTCGGAGAACTGGGTGGTTTGTAAGTGGAAGGAGACGGCCTGTCAAAGTAGTCTTCAAGGCAGAATCAGCTCGAACCAGAGTGCTGCAGGAGAAAGCACGACTGAGAGACAAACCAGAGTACTGGAGAGTGTACCTAGATCGTAACAGAACACAAAAGGAAAGGACAATACTGAGAGAGAGGGTACAAAGACGAAAGGAGGAACGGGATGCATCGATGCAGGTGAGCAGAACCCAGACTCACGTGGAAGGACAAATACACTCTACAGAGACACCCGCAGAAGGACTCCAACCAAAACAACCCCGAAGCAACTGAATAATCTCAACCAAAACCCGCACACTGTTCCCTCTGCCCCCACCCCCATTACAAACCCCACCCCTACAGCAGCCCCCTATGGGCACTCTGTCCTCACCCCTCCATCACAAACCCCACCCATACCACAAACCCCCATAGGCCACCAAGGGCTCCCGCTCCCCCAACCCCATATTCTCCCAGGTCCACCGTGATAGACAAGAAGCTGAAGGTGTGGTACACAAACACAGATGGAATAGCAAATAAATATGAGTAGTGGCATGAAAGAATCAACGAGAAGTCCCCAGACATCATAGCAGTCACAGAAACGAAACTCACTGAGACAATAACAGATGCAATCTTCCCACCAGGATATCAGATCCTGAGGAAAGATAGAAGGAGCAGAGGGGGAGGAGGGGTTGCACTGCTCATAAAAAAAGATGGAGTTTTAAGGAAATGGAAGGCATGGACGAGATTGGAGAAAGGGACTACATAGTAGGTACAATTCAATCGGAACATAAGGTAGTCATTGCAGTGATGTATAACCCATTACAGAACTCCAGGAGGCCAATAACGTAATATGATGAGAACAACAGAGCGATGGTGGACATATTGGCTGAGGTGGCACGAAGAGCTCAATCGTGCAGAGCAAAGTTACTGGTTATGGGTGATTTCAACCACAGGGAGATCGATTGGGAAAACCTGGAGCCTCATGGGGGTCCCGAAACATGGAGAGCCTAGATGATGGATGTGGTACTGGAAAACCTCATGCATCAACTCATCAGGGATACTACCAGAGAGACAGGGGAGGATGACCCTGTTCACCCTGAGTAGTTCAGACATTGATGGCATCACATATGAGAGGCCCCTCGGAGCTAGTGACCACGTAGTCTTGAGTTTTGATTACATAGTAGAGTTACAAGTGGAGAGGGTAACAGGAGTCGAATGGGAAAAGGGAATTATAAAAGGGGATACTAATCAGGTATGAGGAACTTCCTGCAGGAGGTTCAGTGGGACAGAGAAATGGTAAGAAAGTCAGTAAATGAAATGATGGAATATGTAACAACAAAATGCAAGGAGGCAGAGGAAAGGTTTGTTCCCAAGGGCAACAGAAACAATGGGAAGACCAAAGCGAGTCTTGGTTTACCCGAAAAACTGTGATGAATGGTTTGAAAAACCGACAAGTTGAAGATTGAAGACACTTACGCAACATATGGGAATCTTTATTCAGGAAACGTTTCGCCACACAGTGGCTTCATCAGTCCAATACAAAGTAGAAAGGCGTAAGGAGAGGAGGAGTTTGAGGTAATCAGTCCCTCAGCCTTGAGTCGATGTGTTCAGTCCATCAATCTTGTAGAATGTACAGCATAGGGCCGTAGACGTGGCTTATATACTGAAGTGAGGTGAGGTGAAGCAGGAGGAGGTGGGGTCATAGTGGTACCATCCACTAGTCGAAGTAGGTCTTCGTCCAAAGGTTGAACAAGTGTTGAAGAATTCTTTGTGACAAGATCCCTTGATGCTGCAGTGTCTGACAGTTTCCTGAATAAAGATTCCCATATGTTACGTAAGTGTCTCAATCTTCAACTTGTCGGTTTTTCAAACCATTCATCACAACTGTCAGACACAGCAGCATCATGGGATCTTGTTACAAAGAATTCTTCAACACTTGTTCAACCTTTGGACGAAGACCTACTTCGACTAGTGGATGGTACATCTATGACCCCACCTCCTCCTGCTTCACCTCACCTCACTACAGTATATAAGCCACGTCTACGGCCCTATGCTGTACATTCTACAAGATTGATGGACTGAACACATCGACTCCAGGCTGAGGGACTGATTACCTCAAACTCCTCCTCTCCTTACGCCTTTCTACTTTGCATTGGACTGATGAAGCCACTGTGTGGCGAAACGTTTCCTGAATAAAGATTCCCATATGTTGCGTAAGTGTCTCAATCTTCCACCCGAAAAACTAAATGCATTAGAGAATGGAAGAGGTACAGAAGGCAAATGACTCAGGAAAACAAGGAGATCAGTCGAAGAGCCAGAAACAAATATGTACAGATAAGGAGGGAGGCCCAGCAACAGTATGAAAATGACATAGCATCGAAAATCAAGTCTGACCCGAAACTGCTGTTTAGCGACATTAGGAGAAAGACAACAATCAAAGACCAGGTGATCAGGCTGAGGAAAGAACAGGGAATACACCAACAAGTGCTGGATGACATGCACACAATTGTGTAGGAGGTGAAGAAGCTGCTAAGTGACCTTGATACCTCAATGGCAATGGGACCGGACAACATGTTCCTGTGGGTCCTCAGGCAGGGAGCAGATATACTGTGTGAGCCATTAACCACAATCTTCAACACATCCCTTGAAACTGGGCAACTACTTGAGGTATGGAAGACCGCAAATGTGGTTCCCATTTTTAAAAAAGGAGACAGAAAAGAGGCACTACTGACGTGTATAGTATGCAAAGTCATGGAGAAGATTACCTGGAACGGAACAAGATTATAAATGACAACCAGCAAGGATTCATGGAAGGCAAATCCTGTGTCACAAATCTTCTGGAGTTTTATGACAATGTTACAGAGGTAAGACACGAGAGAGAGGGGTGGGTTGATTGCATTTTCTTGGACTGCAAGAAGACCTTCGACACAGTTCCTCACAAAGGATTAGTGGAGAAACTAGAGGATCAGGTGCGTATAACAGGAAGGGCACTTCAATGGATGAGAGAATACCTGACAGGGAGGCAACAACGAGTCATGGTACGGGATGAGGTATCACAGTGGGCACCTGTGACGAGTGGGGTAAAACAAGGGTCGGTCCTAGGATCAGTGGTATTTTTGGTATATGTGAATGACATGATGGAAGGGTTAGACTCAGAGGTGTCCCTGTTCGCAGATTATATGAAGTTAATGAGGAGAATTAAATCAGATAAGAATCAGGCAGGACTTCAAAGAGACCTGGACAGGCTGGACACGTGGGCCATCAACTGGCTTCTTGAATTCAACCGTGCCAAATGCAAAGTCATGAAGTTCGGAGAAGGGCAGAGAAGACCGCAGACAGAGTATAGGCTAGGTGGCCAAAGACTGCAAACCTCGCTCAAGGAGAAAGTTCTTGGGGTGACCATAACACCGAGCATGTCTCCGGAGGCACACATCAACCAGATAACTGCTGCAGCATATGGGCGCATGGCAAACTTGAGAATAGCGTTCCGATACCTTAGTAAGGAATCGTTCAAGACACCGTACACTGTGTACCTCAGGCCCATACTGGAGTATGCAGCACATGTCTGGAACACACACCTGGTCAAGCACGTCAAGAAATTAGAGAAAGTGCAAAGGTTTGCAACAAGGCTAGTTCCGGAGATCAGGGGTATGTCCTACGAAGAAAGGTTGAGGGAAATCGGACTGACGACACTGGAAGACAGGAGGGTCAGGGGAGACATGATAACGACATACAAAATACTGCGTGGAATAGATGAGGTGGACAGAGACAGGATGTTCCAGAGAGGCGACACAGTAACAAGGGGATCACAATTGGAAGCTGAAGACTCAGACGAGTCACAGAGATGTTAGGAAGTATTTCTTCAGTTATACAGTAGTCAGGAAGTGGAATAGCCTAGCAAGTGATGTAGTGGAGGCAGGAACCATACATAGCTTTAAGACGAGGTATGACAAAGCTCAGGAATCAGAGAGAGAGAAGACCTAGAATCGATCAGTGAAGAGGAGGGCCAGGAGCTGAGTCTTGACCCCTGCAACCACAATTAGGTGAGTACACAAACACCCACAAACACACACCCACACACACGCACACACACGCATATACACAGACACAGACACGCACACACACACACACACACATACACACACACACACACACACACACACACACACACACACACACACACACACACACACACACACACACACACACACACACACACACCCACACACACACACACACACACACACACACACACACACACCAACACACCCTCCACCACTTGACACAAACACTTGACACAAACACGTACCCCCCTCCCCTAACCACCTCTCCCCCTTCCCTAACCACCTCACCTTAGCCACCTACCCCTCCCCCAAACCACCTAACCCCTCCCCAAACCGTCTAACCCCCCCAACTACCTCCCTCCCTCCAATAACCATCCTCCCCCTCCCCCATAACCATCCATCCCCTCTCTCCCTCAAACCATCTAACCCCCTCCCCCAACTATCTCTACCCCTCCAATAACCATCCTCCCCCTCCCCCACAACCATCCATCCCCTCTCCTAACCATCTATTCCCCTCCCCCTAACCAGGATGAGGACAAGGGGCTCCAAGGACGAATCTGGGAGGGAGGAATGGGAGGTAGAGCTCAAAAAAAGGGAGGAAGACTGGGGAAGGAGACTAGATGAGCTGGAAAGGAAGATGGAAGAGAGGTTAGCAGCAGAATGCAGAAGGTGGAAGCAACAGGCCACAGCAGCAGAAATCAAGACAGAGAGATTAGAAGAGGAGCTGAGACATCTGAAACAGCACAGAGACAAAGATATTACAGAAGTAGCATCGGCAATGGCTACATCAAACACAGACAACAGGTCTGAAGGAAGCATGGAAACTAAACTGTATGCAGAGGTCCTGTCAAACCCAGATGGGGCCAAAACAAAGACAGGGAGCACACTAGGACAGAATGAGAGGTTGGAAGACATTGAAGGAACTAGGACATGTGCAAGGACCTTACCAGATACCTGTGGGGGCCAGGAGCAGGTGAACAGGAAGGATAAACCAAGAAGCATAGGGGCAATAACTAGGGAAGGGACTGAAGGAAGGAACACTCCACGGGAAGGAACTAAAACACATCAGAGGATGCAATGGGAGTCACAGTGGGAGGTGGAAAGGGAAAGATACGTGTTTGTCTATGGGCTAGACGAAGCTAAAGGGAAAACTTATGATGAAAGAAAGCAGGAGGAGAAAAAAGCGATTGAAGATATCATGAAGGTGATAGGCGAGGGGGACATGACCCAGGTGGCAAATTTTCGGAGAATTGGGTGGTTCACAAAGAAAAGGAATCGGCCTCCTAAAGTAATTTTCAAGGCAGAATCAACCCGAACCATGATCCTGCAGGAGAAAGCACGGCTGAGAGGCAAGCAGGAGTTCCGGAGTGTGTACCTCGAGCGAGAGAGAACACAGGACGAAAGGAAGACAATGAAAGAGAAAGTTCAAAAACGAAAGGAGAAATGGGAGGAAACGAAAAACGAGAGCAGAATAATCCAGGATCAAATGGAAGGACAAGCGCACCCCCCAGAAACACCTGCAGAAGGACTCCAGCCACGACACCCCCAAGGCAACTGAACAATCCAAACCAACCATCACACACCGATCCCTCTGTTTCCACCCCCGCACCACAGTTACAGTATTAGAACAGAAGTTGAAGGTTTGGTACACAAATGCAGATGGATTAACGAATAAACATGAGGAATGGCAAGAAAGAATCAATGAGAAGTCCCCAGACATCATAGCAGTTACAGAAACAAAACTCATGGAGACAATAACAGATGCAATCTTCCCACCAGGATACCAGATCATGAGGAAAGATAGAAGGGGCAGGGGGGGAGGTGGGGTTGCTCTGCTCGTAAAAAGCAGATGGAAATTCGAGAAAATGGAAGGAATAGATGAGACGGGAGAAAGAGACTACATAGCAGGTACACTTCAGTCTGGGGAACACAAAGTGGTCATTGCAGTGATGTATAATCCACCACAGAACTGCAGGAGGCCAAGAGAGGAATATGAAGAGAGCAACAGAGCAATGGTGGACACACTTGCAGAGGTGGCAAGAAGAGCTCACTCCAGCAGAGCAAAGTTGCTGGTTATGGGGGATTTCAACCACAGGGAGATTGACTGGGAAAACCTGGAGCCACATGGGGGTCCCGAAACATGGAGAGCCAGGATGTTGGACGTGGTGCTGGAAAACCTCATGCGCCAACATGTTAAGGACACTACCAGAGTGAGAGGGGAGGATGAACCAGCAAGATTGGACCTTGTGTTCACCCTGGGCAGCTCAGATATTGAGGACATCAAGTATGAGAGTCTGCTAGAAGCTAGCGACCACGTGGTTCTGAGCTTTGAATACATAGTAGAACTGCAAGTGGAGAGAATAACAGGAGTTGAATGGGAAAAGCCTGACTATAAAAGAGGGGACTATATAGGGTTGAAGAACTTCCTGCGGGAGGTCCAGTGGGACAGTGAACTGGCAGGAAAGCCAGTAAATGAAATGATGGAATATGTAACAACAAAATGCAAGGAGGCAGTGGAAAGGTTTATTCACAAGGGCAACAGTAACAACGGGAAGACCAGAACGAGCCCCCTGGTTTACCCGACGGTGTAAGGAGGCAAAAACAAAATGCAATAGAGAATGGAAAAAGTACAGAAGGCAGAGAACACACGAAAATAGGGAGATCAGTCGCAGAGCCAGGAATGAGTACGCACAGGTAAGGAGGGAGGCCCAGCGACAGTATGAAAATGACATAGCATCGAGAATCAAGACTGACCCGAAACTGTTGTATAGCCACATCAGGAGGAAGACAACAGTCAAAGACCAGGTGATCAGATTAAGGACAGAAGGTGGAGAACTCACAAGAAATGATCAGGAGGTATGTGAGGAGCTGAACAGGAGATTTAAGGAAGTTTTTACAGTAGAGACAGGAAGGGCTGTGGGAAGACAGCACAGAAGGGAACATCAAGAGGGAATATACCAGCAAGTGTTGGATGACATACGAACAACTGAGGAAGAGGTGAAGAAGCTCTTAAGTGACCTTGACACCTCAAAGGCGATGGGACCGGACAACATCTCCCCATGGGTGCTTAGAGAAGGAGCAGAGATGCTGTGCGTGCCTCTAACCACAATCTTCAACACATCCCTTGAAACTGGGCAACTACCTGAGAAATGGAAGACAGCTAATGTAGTCCCCATATTTAAGAAAGGAAACAGAAACGAGGCACTAAACTACAGACCTTTGTCTCTGACATGTATTGTGTGCAAAGTCATGGAGAAGATTATCAGGAGGAGAGTGGTCAAACACTTGGAAAGGAACAAGATTATAAATGAAAACCAGCATGGGTTCATGGAAGGCAAATATTGTATCACAACCTCCTGGAGTTTTATGACAAGGTAACAGAAGTAAGACACGAGAGAGAGGGGTGGGTAGATTGCGTTTTCCTAGACTGCAGGAAGGCCTTTGACACAGTTCCCCACAAGAGATTAGTGCAGAAGCTGGAGGATCAGGCGCACGTAAAAGGGAGGGCACTGCAATGGATAAGGGAATACCTGACAGGGAGGCAGCAACGAGTCATGGTACGTGAAGAGGTATCACAGTGGGCGCCTGTTACGAGCGGGGTCCCACAGGGGTCAGTTCCAGGACCAGTGCTATTTTTGATATATGTGAACGACATGATGGAAGGAATAGACTCTGAAGTGTCCCTGTTCGCAGATGACGTGAAGTTGATGAGAAGAATTAAATCGGACGAGGATGAGGCAGGACTGCAAAGAGACCTGGACAAGCTGGACATGTGGTCCAGCAACTGGCTTCTCGAATTCAATCCAGCCAAATGCAAAGTCATGAAGATTGGGGAGGGGCAAAGAAGACCACAGACAAAGTATAGGCTAGGTGGACAAAGACTACAGACCTCACTCAGGGAGAAAGACCTTGGGGTGACCATAACACCGAGCACATCACCGGAGGCACACATCAACCAAATAACCACTGCAGTATACGGGCGCCTGGCAAACCTGAGAATAGCGTTCCGATACCTTAATAAGGAATCGTTCAAGACACTGTACACTGTGTATGTTAGGCCCATACTGGAGTATGCAGCACCAGTCTGGAATCCACACCTGGTCAAGCACGTCAAGAAGTTAGAGAAAGTACGAAGGTTGGCAACAAGGCTAGTCACAGAGCTCAAGGGAATGTCGTACGAGGAAAGGTTAAGGGAAATGGGACTGACGACACTGGAGGACAGAAGGGTCAGGGGAGACATGATAACGACATACAAGATACTGCGGGGAATAGACAAGGTGGACAGAGATAGGATGTTCCAGAGAGGAGACACAGGGACAAGGGGTCACAACTGGAAGCTGAAGACTCAGACGAGTCACAGGGACGTTAGGAAGTATTTCTTCAGTCATAGAGTTGTCAGCAAGTGGAATAGCCTAGCAAGTGAAGTAGTGGAGGCAGGAACCATACATAGTTTTAAGAAGAGGTATGACAAAGCTCAGGAAGCAGAGAGAGAGAGGATCCGGTAGCGATCAGTGAAGAGGCGGGGCCAGGAGCTGAGTCTCGACCCCTGCAACCACAATTAGGTGAGTACAATTAGGTGAGTACACACACACGCACACACACACGCATACACACACACACACACACACACACACACACACACACACACACACACACACACACACACACACACACACTCGCCAACCAGCACGGATTTATGGAAGGCAAATCCTGTGTCACCTTCTTGAGTTTTATGATAAAGTAACAGAAGTAAGGCATGAGAGAAAGATGGATGGGTTGATTTTATCTTCTTGGTCTACAAGAAGACCTTCGACACTGCAGAAGCTATAGGATCAGGCGCGTATAACAGGAAGGGCACTGCAATGGATCAGAGAATACCTGACAAGGAGGCAACGAGTCATGGTACGTGATGAGGTATCACAGTGGGCCCCTGTGACGACCGGGGTCCTACTGGGGTCGGTCCTAGGACCAGTGATATTTTTGGTACATGTGAATGACATGATGGAAGGTATAGACTCGGAAGTGCCCTTGTTCGCAGATGATGCGAAGTTAATGAGGAGAATTAAATCAGATGAGGATCAGTCAGGACTTCAAAGAGACCTGGACAGGCTGCTCACGTGGTCCAGCAACTGGCTTCTCGAATTTGACCCCACCAAATGCAAAGTCATGAAGATCGAGGAAGGGTAAAGAAGACCGCAGACAGAGAGAGTATAGGCTGGGTTTGCCAAAAACTGCAACCTCGCTCAAGGAGGATGATCTTGGGGCGAGTATAACACCGAGCACGTCTCCCGAAGCACACATCAACCAGATAGCTGCTGCAGCATATGGGCGCCTGGCAAACCTGAGAATAGCATTCCGATACCTTAGTAAGGAATCGTTCAAGACACTGTATACCGTGTACGTCAGGCCCATAGTGGAGTATGCAGCACCAGTTTGGAACCCACACTTGGTCAATCACATCAAGAAATCAGAGAAAGTGCAAAGGTTTGCGACAAGGTTAGTTCCAGAGCTAAGGGGAATGTCTTACGAAGAAAGGTTAAGGGAAATCGGCCTGACGTCACTGGAGGACAGGAGGGTTAGGGGAGACATGATAACGAAAGAGAGAGAGAGAGAGAGAGGGAGAGAGAGAGAGAGAGAGAGAAACCAGTACCTGGAGAAGAATTTGATATCCTTGGGGTGAAATTTGACTCCAAACTGACCATGAAGAACCATGTTGTAAATCTTGCAAACAGGGCAGCCAGGAAGCTTACAGCACTTCGCTGTATCTCGCATCTGCTTGACAGTAGGGGTTGCAAGATTCTGTACGAGACACAAGTACGCTCACTCCTTGAGTATGCTCCACTTTCTTGGTTTGCCTGCCCCCCCTCTCATCTGCGACTGCTTGACAGAGAACAGAACAAAACGTCTCATTTCTCGCCTGGACCCATCCTGGATAGATCCGTCATTTCAGCAGAGCCTTCAACACAGGATGGGTGTGGGTGGCCTTACTGTTATGTATAAGGCCAATATTGTCAAAGTACCACACTTGGATCCACTTCGAGGACAGTGTGAAACAAGCTTTTATGCCGCAAGACGGGCAGGAAGCAGCAACTTCACACTGGCAGTACCCTTCTCCAGAACATCACTCCATCTGAGATCATATATACCCAGGATGACTCGAGTATGGAACACATTCGTACAGCATAATGATGTCAACGAGATAAAGTCAGTTGATCAAATCAAAATGCTGGCCCACAGATGGCTCCAACTTCATCCTGTTCCCTACTTATATATCTCATAACAATAAAAATGCTTTCAAATGAGCTGATGTTAGTAACAGCTCTTAGCTTGCCAGTAAAGTTAGGAATCCTTAACCTGTAAATAGCTTGTCAATAAAGCTAGGGATCCTTAGCCTTGTCAAACCCTGTGTAAAAGAGAGAGAGAGAGAGAGAGCGAAAGAGAGAGAGAGAGAGAGAGAGAGAGAGAGAGAGAGAGAGAGAGAGAGAGAGAGAGAGAGAGAGAGAGAGAGAGAGAGAGAGAGAGAGAGAGAGAGAGAGAGACAGACAGACAGAGACAGAGAGAGAGACACAGAGAGAGAGGTAGACTGAGGTGAGACACTGGTAGACTGAGGTGAGACACTGGTAGACTGTAGTGAGACACTGGTAGACTGTGGTGAGACACTGGCAAACTGAGGTGAGACACTGGCAGACTGAGGTGAGACACTGGCAGACTGTGGTGAGACACTGGCAGACCTAGGTGAGACACTGGCAAACTGAGTGAGACACTAGCAGACTGTGGTGAGACACTGGCAGACTGTGGTGAGACACTGGTAGACTGAGGTGAGACACTGGTAGACTGAGGTGAGACATTGGTAGACTGAGGTGAGACACTAGCAAACTGAGGTGAGACACTGGCAGACTGAGGTGAGACACTGGTAGACTGAGGTGAGGCACTGGCAGACTGTGGTGAGACACTGGCAGATTGTGGTGAGACACTGGCAGACTGAGGTGAGACACTGGCAGACTGAGGTGAGACACTGGTAGATTGTGGTGAGACACTGGCAGACTGAAGTGAAACACCGGCAGACTGTGGTGAGACACTGGCAGACTGTGGTGAGACACTGGCAGACTGAGGTGAGACACTGGCAGACTGAGGTGAGACACCGGCAGACTGAGGTGAGACACTGGCAGACTGAGGTGAGACACTGGCAGACTGTGGTGAGACACTGGCAGACTGAGGTGAGACACTGGCAGACTGTGGTGAGACACTGGTAGACTGAGGTGAGACACCGGCAGACTGAGGCAACACACTGGTAGACTGAGGTGAGACATTGGTAGACTGAGGTGAGACACTGGCAGACTGAGGTGAGACACTGGCAGACTGAGGTGAGACACCGGCAGACTGAGGTGAGACACTGGCAGACTGAGGTGAGACACTGGCAGACTGAGGTGAGACACCGGCAGACTGAGGTGAGACACTGGCAGACTGAGGTGAGACACTGGCAGACTGAGGTGAGACACCGGCAGACTGAGGTGAGACACTGGCAGACTGAGGTGAGACACTGGCAGACTGAGGTGAGACACTGGCAGACTGAGGTGAGACACTGGTAGACTGAGGTGAGACACTGGCAGACTGAGGTGAGACACTGGCAGACTGAGGTGAGACACTGGCAGACTGAGGTGAGACACTGGCAGACTGAGGTGAGACACTGGCAGACTGAGGTGAGACACCGGCAGACTGAGGTGAGACACTGGCAGACTGAGGTGAGACACCGGCAGACTGAGGTGAGACACTGGCAGACTGAGGTGAGACACTGGCAGACTGAGGTGAGACACTGGCAGACTGAGGTGAGACACTGGCAGACTGAGGTGAGACACTGGCAGACTGAGGCAGTACACCGGCAGACTGAGGCAGTACAACAGCAGACAGAGGCACTACACCGGCAGACTGAGGCAGTACACCGGCAGACTGAGGCACTACAGTAGCAGACTGAGGCAGTACACCGGCAGACTGAGGCAGTACACCTGCAGACTGAGGCACTACAGTAGCAGACTGAGGCAGTACACCTGCAGACTGAGGCACTACAGTGGCAGACTGAGGCAGTACACCTGCAGACTGAGGCACTACAGTGGCAGACTGAGGCAGTACAACAGCAGACTGAGGCACTACACCGGCAGACTGAGGCAGTACACCTGCAGACTGAGGCACTACAGTGGCAGACTGAGGCAGTACACAGGCAGACTGAGGCACTACACCGGCAGACTGAGGCACTCATGTTAACACGGATGCTGAAAATGAAGTTGAAGCAACTTGAAGTTCCTGAAGAATGTTTAGTGAGAGAGCGTGACACTGCTGAAAATGGAACTCATGGGTAAAATCCTCACTGTCCATCACTTGAGTGCTGTGGAGGTTCCTCTGGAGTTTGCTGTAGAGGGTGCCGTGGGGTTTGCTGTGGAGGATGCTGTGGAGATTGATGTAGAAGGTACTGTTGAAGGTGCTGTTGAGGGTGCTATGAAAAATGCTGTTTAGGGTTCTGTTGAGGGTGCTGTGAGGGGTGCTGTGTAGCGTACTATGACGGATGCTGTGGAGGGTGAAACTCGTTGGGAAGAGTGCTGTTGAGAGTGTTTCGGAGATTGATGTGGAAGGTGCTGTTGAGGGTGTTGTGGAGGGTGCTGTGGAAGGAGCTGTGGAGGAAGCTGTGGAGGAAGCTGTGGAGGAAGCTGTGGAGGGTGCTGTATATATATATATATATATATATATATATATATATATATATATATATATATATATATATATATATATATATATATATATATATATATATACATACATACATATATATATATATATATATATATATATATATATATATATATATATATATATATATATATATATATATATATATATATATATATATATATATATATATATATATATATATATATATATATATTACAGCACCCTCCACAGTACCCAGCACAGCACCTTCCACGGCACCTTGCACAGCTACCTCCACTACCCTCCACAGTACCCTCCACAGTACTCTCCACAGCACCCTCCACAACGCCATCAACAGCACCCTCAACAGAACCCTCCACAACACCCTCAACAGCACCCTCCACAGTATCCGCCATAGTACCCTCCACAGCACCTCTTACAGCACCCTCAACAGAACCCTAAACAGCATTTTTCACTGCACCCTCCACAGCACCTTCAACAACACCTTCTACATCAATCTCCACAGCATCCTCCACAGCAAACTCCACGGCACCCTCAACAGCAAAATCCACAGAAACCTCCACAGCACTCCCCACAGCAATCTCCACAGCACCCTCCACGGCAAACTCCACCTCCCACAGCCCTCTTCGCAACACAATCCACAAAATCTTCGGCAGCACCCTCCACTGCATCCCCACAGCACCCTCCAAATTTCCTTCCACAGCACCCTCTACAGCTCCCTTCACAGCCCCTCTACAACACCCTCAACAGCACCCTCCAAATTTCCTTCCACAGCACCCTCTACAGCTCCCTTCACAGCCTCTCTACAACACCCTCTACAGCAACGTCCACCCTCCACAGCACCCTCTACAGCAACGTCCACCCTCCACAGCACCCTCTACAGCAACGTCCACCCTCCACAGCACCCTCTACAGCAACGTCCACCCTCCACAGCACCCTCTACAGCAACGTCCACCCTCCACAGCACCCTCTACAGCAACGTCCACCCTCCACAGCACCCTCTACAGCAACGTCCACCCTCCACAGCACCCTCCCGAACACCCTTCACAACAATTTCCATATACCGCTCCACAGCCTTCCACAGCACATTAAACAGCACTCTCCACAACACCCTTCACAGCACTCTCCACAAGACCCGCCACAGCACCCTCCACTAGAACGTCCACTCTCCATAACAGCCTCCACAGCACGCTCCACAGGAACCTCTGCAATATTCTCCACAGCACCCTTCACAACTTAATCCACAACATCCTTCACAGCACCCTCCACAGCACTCTCCGCAACACTCTCCACAGCGCCCTCAACAGTACCCTTAACAGCACCCTCTACAGTACCCTCCACAACACCTTCCCCAGCACCCTCCACAACAGCCTCCACAGCACCCTCCACAGCACCCTCCACAACAACCTCCACAGCACCCTCCACAGCACCCTCCACAGTACCTTGTACAACACCCTCCATAGCATCCTCCATAACACTGTCTACGGATCCCTCCACAACACCCTCCACAGCACTCTCCACAGCACCCTCCACAGCACCCTTTACAGCACCCTCCACAGCACCCTCCACAGCACCCTCCACAGTACCCAGCACAGCACCTTGCACAGCTACCTCCACAGTACCCTCCACAGCACCCTCTACAGCACCCTCCAAAACAATCTCCACTGCACCCTCCACACCTACCCCCACAGTTCCCTCCACAGCACTCTCCACAGCATCCTCCACAGCACCCTCCACAGCACCTTCCACAGCACCCTCCACAACACCCTCCACAGCACCCTCCACAGCACCTTCCACAGCACCTTGCACAGCTACCTCCACAGTACCCTCCACAGCACCCTCTACAGCACCCTCCAAAACAATCTCCACTGCACCCTCCACACCTCCCCCCACAGCTCCCTCCACAGCACTCTCCACAGCACCCTCCACAACGCCATCAACAGCACCCTCAACAGCACCCTCCACATCACCCTCTACAGCACCCTCCAAATTTCCTTCCACAGTTCCCTCTACAGCAACGTCCACCCTCCACAGCGCCCTCTACAGCAACGTCCACCCTCCACAGCGCCCTCTACAGCAACGTCCACCCTCCACAGCACCCTCTACAGCAACGTCCACCCTCCACAGCGCCCTCTACAGCAACGTCCACCCGCCACAGCGCCCTCTTTAACACCCTTCGCAACAATTTCCATATACCGCTCCACAGCCTTCCACAGCACATTAAACAGCACTCTCCGCAACACCCTCCACAGCACTCTCCACAAGACCCGCCACAGCACCTTCCACAACACCCTCCACAACATTGTCCACAGATCCCTCCACAGCACCCTCCACAGCACCCTCCACAGCACGCTCCACAGCACCCTCCACAGCACCCTCCACAGCACCCTCCACAGCACCCTCTACAGCACCCTCCACAGCCCCTTCACAGCACCATCCACAGCACCCGCCACAGCACCCTCCAAAGCACCCTCCAAAACATCGTCCACAGATCCCTGCACAGCACCCTCCAAAACACGCTCCACAGCACCCTCCATAGCACGCTCCACAGCACCCATCACAGCACTCTCATCAGCACCCTCCACAGCACCCTCCACAGCACCTTCCACAGCACCCTCCACAGCACCCTCCACAGCACCTTCCACAGCACCCTCCACAGCACCCTCCACAGCACCCTCTGCAGCACCCTCTGCAGCACCCTCTGCAGCACCCTCTGCAGCACCCTCCACAGCACCCTCCACAGCACCTTCCACAGCACCCTCCACAGCACTTTCCACAACACCCTCAACAGCATCTTTCACAGCACCCTCCACAGCACCCTTGACAGCACCCTCCACAGCACCCTCCGCAACACCCTTACAGCACCCTCCACAAAGCCCTCCAGAGCACCTTCCACAGCACCTTCCACAGCACCCTTCACAGCACCCTCCACAGCACCATCCACAGCACCCTCAACAACACCCTCCACAGCACCCTTTACAGCACCCTCCACAGCACCCTCCACAGCACCCTCCACAGCACCCTCCACAGCACCCTCCACAACACCCTTCACAGCACCCTCCACAACACCCTCCACAGCACCTTCCACAGCACCTTCCACAGCACCATCCACAGCACCTTCCACAGCACCCTTCACAGCACAATTCACAGCACCCTCCACAGCACCATCCACAGGACCCTCCACAACACCCTCCACAGCACCCTTTACGGCACTTTCCACAGCAACCTCCACAGCACCCTCCACAGCACCCTCCACGGCACCCTCCACAACACCCTCCAGAACACCCTCCACAGCACCCTCTACAACACCCTCCACAGCACCCTCAACAGCACCCTCCACAGCACCCTCCACAGCACCCTCCACAACACCCTCCACAGCACCCTCCACAGCACCCTCCACAGCACCCTCCACAATACTCTCCACAACACCCTCCACAACACCCTCCACAGCACCCTCCACAGCACCCTCCACAGCACTCTCCACAACACCCTCCACAGCACCCTCCACAGCATCCTCTACAGCACCCTCTGCAGCACCCTCCACAGCACCCTTCACAGTACCCTCCACAACACCCTCCACAGCACCCTCCACAGCACTCTCCACAGCACCCCCACAGCACCCTCCACAGCACCCTCCACAGCACCCTCCACAGTACCCTCCACAATACCCTCCACAGCACCCTCCACAGCACCCTCCACAGCACCCTCCACAGCACCCTCCACAGTACCCTCCACAATACCCTCCACAGCACCCTCCACAGCACCCTCCACAGCACCCTCCACAGCACCCTCCACAGCACCCTCCACAGCACCCTCCACAGCACCCTCCACAGCACCCTCCACAGCACCCTCCACAGCACCCTCCACAGCACCCTCCACAGCACCCTCCACAGCACCCTCCACAGCACCCTCCACAGCACCCTCCACAGCACCATCCACAGCACCCTCCACAGCACCCTCCACAGCACCCTCCACAGTACCCTCCACAATACCCTCCACAGCACCCTCCACAGCACCCTCCACAGCACCCTCCACAGCACCCTCCACAGCACCCTCCACAGCACCCTCCACAGCACCCTCCACGGCTCCCTTCACCACTTCTTTTTGTCTCTGGTAATGGTAGTACTTTCCTTCGCTCTGATGAGTTCAGTGTGTTGGGAAAATGTGCTGGATTATGACCGCATATGCACCAGAGTATTTTGCAATTTTTCTTTGTTTGTTTATCTACTCACCTAATTGTGGTTGCAGGGATCGAGACTCAGCTCCTGGGCCCGCCTCTTCACTGAGTGCTACTAGGTCCTCTCTCTCCCTGCTCCATGAGTGTTATCATACCTCATCTTAAAGATATGTATGGATCCTGCCTACACTACCTCACTTGCTAGGCTATTCCACTTCCTGACTACTCTATGACTGAAGAAATACTTCCTAACATCCCTTCGACTCATCTGGGTATTCAACTTCCAATGGTGACCCCATGTTTCTGTGTCCCCTCTCTGGAACATCCTGTCTCTGTCCACCTTGTCTATTCCACGCAGTATTTTGTATGTTGTTATCATGTCTCCCCTAACCCTCCTGTCCTTCAGTGTCGTCAGGCCGATTTCCCTCAACCTTTATTCGTAGGACATTTCCCTTAGCTCTGGAACTAACCTTGTCGCAAACCTTTGCACTCTCTCTAATTTCTTGACGTGCTTGATCAAGTGTGGGTTCCAGACATGTGCTGCATACTCCAATATAGGCATAACGTACACGGTGCACAGTGTCTTAAACGATCAAACCATACCCCCGGCCGGGATTGAACCCGTGGTCATAGAGTCTCAAAACTCCAGCCCGTCGCGTTAGCCACTAGACCAGCTAGCCACAATAAGATTCATCCAACTAGGTATATTTCTACACCATAGGAAAGTTAGCACAGGCACCTCTGTGACCACAAATGCAAGTTTTTACAGACGAATCTCCAGCTAGCGTGGCCGTGACGAACTCTAGCTCAAGTCCCTTCACTGCCGTCAACATGACTCAAGAAATCGTAATGACACGATTGCAAATAAACCATACCCCCGGCCGGGATTGAACCCGCGGTCATAGAATCTTATTGTGGCTAGCTGGTCTAGTGGCTAACGCGACGGGCTGGAGTTTTGAGACTCTATCGGGTTCAATCCCGGCCGGGGGTATGGTTTATTTGCAATCGTGTCATTACGATTTCTTGAGTCATGTTGACGGCAGTGAAGGGACTTGAGCTAGAGTTCGTCACTGCCACGCTAGCTGGAGATTCGTCTGTAAAAACTTGCATTTGTGGCAGAGGTGCCTGTGCTAACTTTCTATGGTGTAGAAATATACCTAGTTGGATGAATCTTATTGTGGCTAGCTGGTCTAGTGGCTAACGCGACGGGCTGGAGTTTTGAGACTCTATGACCGCGGGTTCTCGGGGGTATGGTTTATTTGCAATCGTGTCATTACGATTTCTTGAGTCGTCTTGAACCCCAAGATCTTTTTCCTTGAGCGAGGTTTGCAGTCTTTGGCTACCTAGCCTATACTCCGTCTGTTGTCTTCTTTGCCCTTCCCAGATCTTCATGACTTTGCATTTGCCGAGGTAAAATTCGAGAAGCCAGTTGCTGGATCAGGTGTCCAGCCTGTCCAGGTCTCTTTGGAGTCCTACCTGATCCTCATCTGATTTAATTCTCCTCATTAACTTCACATTATCTGCGAAGAGGGACACTTCTGAGTCTAACCCTTCCATCATGTCATTCACATATACCAGAAAGAGCACTAGTCCTAGGACTGACCCTTGTGGGACCCTACTCATCACACGTGCCCACTGTCATACCTCATCACGGACCACGACTCGTTGCCTCTCTGTCAGGTATTCTCTGGTCCATTGCAGCACCCTTCCTGTTATATGCGCCTGTTATCTGCACCAATCTCCTGTGAGGAAGTGTGTCGAAGGCCTTCTTGCAATCCAAGAAGATGCAATCAATCCACCCCTCTCTCTCATGTCTTACTTCTGTTACTTTAACATAAAACTACAGAAGGTGTGTGACAGGATTTGCCTTGCATAAAACCGTGCTGGGTGGCGTTTATTCTCTTGTTCCATTTTAGGTGCTTCACCACTCTCCTCCTGATAATCTTCTCCATTACTTTGCATACTATGCACATCGGTGACACTGGTCTATAGTTTATTGCGTCTTTATTGCCTCTTTTAAACATGGGTACTACATTTGCCGTCTTCCATACCTCAGGTAGTTGCCCAGTTTCAAGGGATGTATTGAAGATTGTGGTTAGTGCCACACACACTGCATTTCTGCTTCCTCTCTAAGAACCCATAGGGAGATTATTGCCTCTTTATTGTCTCTTTTAAACATGGGTACTACATTTGCCGTCTTCCATACCTCAGGTAGTTGCCCAGTTTCAAGGGATGTATTGAAGATTGTGGTTAGTGCCACACACTGCATTTCTGTTTCCTCTCTAAGAACCCATGGGGAGATATTGTCTGGTCCCATTGCCTTTGAGGTATCAAGGTCCCTTAGCAGCTTCTTCACCTCCTCCTCAGTTGTGTGCATGTCATTTAACACTTGTTGGTATATTCCTTGTTGGCATCCCCCTTTGTTCTGTACACCCAGAGGCCTTCCTGTCTCCACTGTGAATACTTCCTTAAATCT
The DNA here is from genome assembly GCF_038502225.1 of Cherax quadricarinatus. Classification (NCBI taxonomy): domain Eukaryota; kingdom Metazoa; phylum Arthropoda; class Malacostraca; order Decapoda; family Parastacidae; genus Cherax; species Cherax quadricarinatus. The sequence continues at coordinate 26,073,320 of NC_091311.1, forward strand.
CTTGTTGAGCTCCTCACATACCTCTTGATCGCTTCTGGTGAGTTTCCTACCTTCTTTCCTCAGCCTGAT
>NC_091311.1:26073488-26138488 GCF_038502225.1 Cherax quadricarinatus
TAATAACAATAAAAATAATGGAGTTTGGTGATTTATATAATATCTGAATCATTTTAGCGTCACATGATTTCACAGCCATATTATCCGGCCTCGATAAGAGCCATATCCGGGTCGGAGTACAGATCCAGCCTGATTTAAGGATCTAATCAGACCTGGCATATTAAATGTTCTTGTGAATGATTAACTAAAGTTATTGGGAAGGTAAAACACACACAGTGCTGCCACATTGGATCATAGCCAAAGAGGATCATCAGGAGAGTAATATGAGGTGGATCACAAGCAGAAAGGATCGTCAGCAGTGCTGTGAGTTAGATCAGATCCAGAGAGGATTATCCTCTTTCATTTCTGCAGTGTCTGGGGATTGGAGCTTATTCAACTCTATCATACTGTCTCGCACACCCCCGCGTTGACCTTGCCTTCTTAGAGTCAACAGTATAGTACCCCTCTGATGTTAGCAACATCACCAGTATCTCTGATGTTACCAGCATCACCAGTACCTCTCTGACGTTACTAACAACACCAGTACCCCTCTGATATTACCAGCATCACCAGTACCCCTCTGATGTTACCAGCATCACCAGTACCTCTCTGATGTTACCAGCATCACCAGTACCCCTCTGATGTTACTAACAACACCAGTACCCCTCTGATATTACCAGCATCACCAGTACCCCTCTGATGTTACCAGCATCACCAGTACCTCTCTGATGTTACCAGCATCACCAGTACCTCTCTGACGTTACTAACAACACCAGTACCCCTCTGATATTACCAGCATCACCAGTACCCCTCTGATGTTACCAGCATCACCAGTACCTCTCTGATGTTACCAGCATCACCAGTACCCCTCTGATGTTACTAAAAACACCAGTACCCCTCTGATATTACCAGCATCACCAGTACCCCTCTGATGTTACCAGCATCACCAGTACCTCTCTGATGTTACCAGCATCACCAGTACCTCTCTAATGTTACCAGCATCACCAGTACCTCTCTGATGTTAAAAGCATCACCAGTACCTCTCTGATGTTACCAACATCACCAGTGCCTCTCTGATGTTACCAGCATCACCAGTACCTCTCTGATTTTACCAGCATCTCCAGTACCTCTCTAATGTTACCAGCATCACCAGTACCTCTCTGATGTTAAAAGCATCACCAGTACCTCTCTGATGTTACCAACATCACCAGTGCCTCTCTGATGTTACCAGCATCACCAGTACCTCTCTGATTTTACCAGCATCACCAGTACCTCTCTGATGTTACCAGCACCACCAGTACCTCTCTGATGTTAAAAGCATCACCAGTACCTCTCTGACGTTACCAACATCACCAGCACCTCTCTGATGTTACCAGCATCACCAGTACCTCTCTAATGTTACCAGCATCACCAGTACCTCTCTGATGTTACCATCACCACCAGTACCTCTCTGATGTTACCAGCATCATCAGTACCTCTCTGATGTTACCAGCATCACCAGTACCTCTCGGATGTTAAAAGCATCACCAGTACCTCTCTGATGTTACCAACATCACCAGTACCTCTCTGATGTCACCAGCATCACCAGTACCTCTCTGATTATACCAGCATCACCAGTACCTCTCTGATATTACCTGCATCACCAGCACCTCTCTGATGTTATCAGCATCACCAGTACCTCTCTGATGTTACCAGCATCACCAGTACCTTTCTAATGTTACCAGCATCACCAGTACCTCTCTGATGTTACCAGCATCACCAGTACCTCGCTGATGTTACCAGCATCACCAGTACCTCTCTGATGCCAGCATCACAGTACCTCTCCGATGTTACCAGCATCACCAGTACCTCTCTGATGTTACCAGCATCACCAGTACCTCTCTGATGTTACCATCACCACAAGTACCTCTCTGATGTTACCAGCATCACCAGTACCTCTCTGATGTTAAAAGCATCATCAGTCCCTCTCTGATGTTACCAACATCACCAGTACCTCTCTGATGTTACCAGTATCACCAGTACCTATCTGATGTTATCATCTTCACCAGTACCTCTCAGATGTTACCAGAATCACCAGTACCTCTCTGACATTACCAGCATCACCAGTACCTCTCTGATGTTACCAGCATCACCAGTACCTCTCTGATGTTACCATCACCGCAAGTACCTCTCTGATGTTACCAGCATCACCAGTACCTCTCTGATGTTAAAAGCATCATCAGTACCTCTCTGATGTTACCAACATCGCCAGTACCTCTCTGATGTTACCAGTATCACCAGTATCTATCTAATGTTATCATCTTCACCAGTACCTCTCAGATGTTACCAGAATCACCAGTACCTCTATGACATTACCAGCATCACCAGTACCTCTCAGATGTTACCAGAATCACCAGTACCTCTCTGACATTACCAGCATCACCAGTACCTCTCTGATGTTACCAGTATCACCAGTACCTCTCTGATGTTACCAGCATCACCAGTACATCTCTGATGTTACCAGCATCACCAGTACCTCCCTGATGTTACCAGCATCACTAGTACCTCTCTGATGTTACCAGCATCACCAGTACCTCTCTGACATTACCAGCATCACCAGTATATCTCTGATGTTACCAGCATCACCAGTACCTCTCTGATTTTGCCAGCATCATTAGTACCTCCCCGATGTTACCAGCATCACCAGTACCTCTCCGATGTTACCAGCATCACCAGTACCTCTCTGACATTACCAGCATCACCAGTATATCTCCGATGTTACCAGCATCACCAGTACCTTTCAGATGTTACCAGCATCACCAGTACATTTCTGATGTTACCAGCATCACCAGCACATCTCTGATGTTACCAGCATCACCAGTACCTCTCTGATGTTACCAGCATCACCAGTACCTCACTGATGTTACCAGCATCACCAGTACCTCTCCGATGTTACCAGCATCACCAGTACATCTCTGATGTTACCAGCATCCCCAGTACCTCTCTGATGTTACCAGCATCACCAGTACCTCTCTGATGTTACCAGCATCACCAGTACATCTCTGATTTTACCAGCATCACCAGCACCTCCCTGATGTTACCAGCATCACCAATACCTCCCTGATGTTACCAGCATCACTAGTACCTCTCTGATGTTACCAGCATCACCAGTACCTCTCTGACATTACCAGCATCACCAGTATATCTCTGACGTTACCAGCATCACCAGTACCTCTCTGAAGTTGCCAGCATCACCAGTACCTCTCCGATGTTACCAGCATCACCAGTACCTCTCTGACATTACCAGCATCACCAGTACATCTCCGATGTTACCAGCATCACCAGTAAATTTCTGATGTTACCAGCATCACCAGCACATCTCTGATGTTACCAGCATCCCCAGTACCTCTCTGATGTTACCAGCATCACCAGTACCTCTCTGATGTTACCAGCATCACCAGTACCTCTACGATGTTACCAGCATCACCAGTACATCTCTGATGTTACCAGCATCACCAGTACCTCTCTGATGTTACCAGCATCACCAGTACCTCTCTGATGTTACCAGCATCACCAGTACATCTCTGATGTTACCAGCATCACCAGTACATCTCTGATGTTACCAGCATCACCAGTACCTCTCTGATGTTACCAGCATCACCAGTACCTCTCTGATGTTACCAGCATCACCAGTACCTCTCTGATGTTACCAGCATCACCAGTACCTCTCTGATGTTACCAGCATCACCAGTACATCTCTGATGTTACCAGCATCACCAGTACCTCCCTGATGTTACCAGCATCACTAGTACCTCTCTGATGTTACCAGCATCACCAGTACCTCTCTGACATTACCAGCATCACTAGTATATCTCTGATGTTACCAGCATCACCAGTACCTCTCTGATGTTGCCAGCATCACCAGTACCTCCCCGATGTTACCAGCATCACCAGTACCTCTCCGATGTTACCAGCATCACAAGTACCTCTCTGACATTACCAGCATCACCAGTACATCTCCGATGTTACCAGCATCACCAGTACCTCTCCGATGTTACCAGCATCACCAGTATATCTCTGATGTTACCAGCATCACCAGCACATCTCTGATGTTACCAGCATCACCAGTACATCTCTGATGTTACCAGCATCACCAGTACCTCTCTGATGTTACCAGCATCACCAGTACCTCTCCGATGTTACCAGCATCACCAGTACATCTCTGAAGTTACCAGCATCCCCAGTACCTCTCTGATGTTACCAGGATCACCAGTACCTCTCTGATGTTACCAGCATCACCAGTACACCTCTGATTTTACCAGCATCACCAGTACCTCCCTGATGTTACCAGCATCACCAGTACCTCCCTGATGTTACCAGCATCACCAGTACATCTCTGATGTTACCAGCATCACCAGTACCTCTCTGATGTTACCAGCATCACCGGTACATCTCTGATGTTACCAGCATCTCCAGTACCTCTCTGATGTTACCAGCATCACCAGTACCTCTCTGATGTTACCAGCATCACCAGTACATCTCTGATTTTACCAGCATCACCAGTACCTCCCTGATGTTACCAGCATCACCAGTACCTCTCTGATGTTACCAGCATCACCAGTACCTCTCTGATGTTACCAGCATCACCAGTACATCCCTGACGTTACCAGCATCACCAGTACCTCTCTGACATTACCAGCATCACCAGTACATCTCCGATGTTACCAGCATCACCAGTACCTCTCTGATGTTACCAGCATCACCAGTACATCTCCGATGTTACCAGCATCACCAGTACCTCTCCGATTTTACCAGCATCACCAGTACATTTCTGATGTTACCAGCATCACCAGCACATCTCTGATGTTACCAGCATCACCAGTACCTCTCTGATGTTACCAGCATCACCAGTACCTCTCTGATGTTACCAGCATCACCAGTACCTCTACGATGTTACCAGCATCACCAGTACATCTCTGATGTTACCAGCATCACCAGTACCTCTCTGATGTTACCAGCATCACCAGTACCTCTCTGATGTTACCAGCATCACCAGTACATCTCTGATGTTACCAGCATCACCAGTACATCTCTGATGTTACCAGCATCAACAGTACCTCTCTGATGTTACCAGCATCACCAGTACCTCTCTTATGTTACCAGCATCACCAGTACCTCCCTGATGTTACCAGCATTACCAGTACCTCTCTGATGTTACCAGCATCACCAGTACATCTCTGATGTTACCAGCATCACCAGTACCTCTCTGATGTTACCAGCATCACCAGTACATCTCTGATGCTACCAGCATCACCAGTACATCTCTGATGTTACCAGCATCACCAGTACCTCTCTGATGTTACCAGCATCACCAGTACCTCTCTGATGTTACCAGCATCACCAGTACATCTCCGATGTTACCAGCATCACCAGTACATCTCCGATGTTACCAGTATCAACAGTACCTCTCTGATGTTACCAGCATCACCAGTACCTCTCTGATGTTACAAGCATCACCAGTACCTCTCCGATGTTACCAGCATCACCAGTACATCTCTGATGTTACCAGCATCACCAGTACCTCTCTGATGTTATCAGCATCACCAGTACATCTCTGATGTTACTAGCATCACCAGTACCTCTCTGATGTTACCAGCATCACCAGTACATTTCTGATGTTGCCACCATCACCAGTACCTCTCCGATGTTACCAGCATCACCAGTACATCTCTGATGTTACCAGCATCACCAGTACCTCTCTGATGTTACCAGCATCACCAGTACATCTCTGATGTTACCAGCATCACCAGTACATCTCTGATGCTACCAGCATCACCAGTACATCTCTGATGCTACCAGCATCACCAGTACATCTCTGATGTTACCAGCATCACCAGTACCTCAGTGGTACTCGTACTCTGATTTCTATTACATTTTAGAAGATTAGTATAAGATCAATGATTTACCTAACACACTCTCCACAACATTCATCATAACACACTACTCATAACACTCATCATATCACACTCTTCATAACACACTCATCATAGCACACTCTCACAATACACTCATGATAACTCTCCTAACTCACTCCTCATAACACACCGTAAAACACCCATTACACAGGTTGGTTACAATGCCTGCTGATGCTGGAGGACCTCACAACCAGTGATGATGATAATTGTTCCAGGAAGGACCGAAACCTCGTCCTGAAGTTTCCAAAACGTAAGATATTTGTGAATTCTCATAATTTCAAAAATTTCGCTATATTAATTGATGTGAATTGTTCCTGGACCTCTAGAGTTTCTCACACATGAGTACTGTCTTCACTTAGGATTGTGTTTTATTTCAGTCACTGGCTCATAGGACAGGAATGAGAAATATCTCTAATGTCGGGATGCAAAGTGACCAAGAAATCTCTTCAGATCATATAAAATTTATATAAAAATATTTTTTTCTCCCGGTCTTAACAAATATAGCATAATGTCATTCAGTTTTACATAATTTTATTCAATTTATCGTAATATTTAGTATTACATGATCTTCATAAACCTCACCTAATTATATTACGTTTCTCATCGTTTCTGACCATGAAGCTGAACTTTTCTCCAGGCTGAGGGACTGGCCACCTCAAATCCTATTTCTCGAATAATGATGGACTAATTACATCATCTTCAGTTCGCTATAACACCTACTACCTCTGTATTTGACTGAAGAAACCTACTGTGTAGGTGAAACGTTTCAGCAATAAAGATTCCAAACTGCTCCATATTTGTCTTACTCATCAACAATATTTTTCGCAATACCCCAGACCAACATACACAGACATGATATCCTAACAAGCCTACTGTGACAACACACTCTTTCGTCCCTTGCTCCAGCGATGAACACACCGCTTCTCGTCTTCTGGGAGAAGTTAGGAAACACTGTATTTGGTTAGTACCTGGATGAGTGACTTCGTAGGAACACCAGATGCATGCCTTTAACTTTCTGCCCCAAATGCTTTACATATCAAAGGGCTATCGTTACAATGCGAAAATCAGTGTTTTCTTACAGTCATAAGGTTACACTTGGATTGCAGAACAGCACAGTGTAACCTCAGTGCGTTCTAACCTTATACACATACTCTATCTTTATTAACTCTTTGTATATACAAGCTCAGTATGCCTGTCCGCGTCTCTGTAAGCAAACAATCAAGTTGTCTGAATCTGCATGAATAGCCAATGGCCGGGCAAATGGCTGCATATTGTTGTAAATTGGTTTCAGTAGTGGAGAGACAGATACCTGGCAGGGAGGCAGGGCAAGTGTGTGTGACAGGTGGTGGAGGGCAGCAACAGTCAACAACAGTAATGGTTTACGTCGGGATGCTGACAAAACAGGATTTCTGTCACTCCGATATGTAAATCTAGTTCATTGATTTACGCTTACAGCACTTGTGCCAAGCACGGCAGTGGGTGCCAGTCATTGTGTGTGTGTGTGTGTGTGTGTGTGTGTGTGTGTGTGTGTGTGTGTGTGTGTGTGTGTGTGTGTGTGTGTGTGTGTGTGTGTGTGTGTGTGGGTGTGTGTGTGTGTGTGTGTGTGTGTGTGTGTGTGTGTGTGTGTGTGTGTGTGTGTGTGTGTGTGTGTGTGTGTGTGTGTGTGTGTGTGTGTGGTGTGTGTGTGTGTGTGTGTGTGTGTGTGTGTGTGTGTGTGTGTGTGTGTGTGTGTGTGTGTGTGTGTGTGTGCGTGTGTGTGTGTGTGTGTGTGTGTGTGTGTGTGTGTGTGTGTGTGTGTGTGTGTGTGTGTGTGTGTGTGTGTGTGTGGGTGTGTGTGTGTGTGTGTGTGGTTGTGTGTATGTGTGTGTGTGTGTGTGTGTACGCGTGTGTGTGTGTGTGTGTGTGTACTCACCTAATTGTACTCGCCTAATTGTGGTTGCAGGGGTCGACACTCAGCTCTTGGCCCGGCCTCTTCACTCATCGCTACTAGGTCCTCTCTCTCTGTCTCTGCTTCCTGAGCTTTGTCATACCTCGTCTTAAAGCTAGGTATGGTTCCTGCCTCCACTACATCACTTGCTAGGCTATTCCACTTCCTGACGATTCTATGACTGAAGAAATACTTCCTAACATCCCTGTGACTCGTCTAAGTCTTCAGCTTCCAATTCTGACCCCTTGTTTCTGTGTCCCCTCTCTGGAACATCTTGTCTCTGTCCACCTTATCTATTCTACGCAGTATTTTGTATGTCGTTATCATGTCTCCCCTGACCCTCCTGTCCTCCAGTGTCATCAGTCTGATTTCCCTCAACCTTTCTTCGTAGGACATTCCCCTGAGCTCAAGAACTAGCCTTGTTGCAAACCTTTTGTACTTTCTCTAATTTCTTGACGTGCTTGACCAGGTGTGGGTTCTAAACTGGTGCTGCATATTCCAGTATGGGCCTGACGTACACAGTGTACAGTGTCTTGAACAATTCCTTACTAAGGTATCGGAACGCTATTCTTAGGTTTGCCAGGCTCCCATATGCTGCAGCAGTTATCTGGTTGATGTGTGCCTCCGGAGACCTGCTCGGTGTTATGGTCACCCCAAGATCTTTCTCCTTGAGTGAGGTTTGCAGCCTTTGTCCACCTAGCCTATACTCTGTCTGCGGTCTTCTTTGCCCTTCCCGAATCTTCATGACTTTGCATTTGGCAGGGTTGAATTCGAGAAGCCAGTTGCTGGACCACGTGTCCAGCCTGTCTAGGTCTCTTTGTAGTCCTGCCTGATCCTCATCCGAATTAATTCTTCTCATTAACTTCACATCATCTGCGAGCAGGGACACTTCAGAGTCTATCCCTTCCATCATATCATTCACATATATCAAAAATAGCACTGGTCCTAGGGCTGACCCCTGTGGGACCCCGCTTGTCACAGGCACCCACTCTTCACGTACCATGACTCCTTGTTGCCTCCCTGTCAAGTATTCTCTAATCCATTGCAATGCCCTTTGTGTTATACGCGCCTGGTCCTCCAGCTTCTGCACTAATCTCCTGTGAGGAGCTGTGTCGAAGGCCTTCTTGCAGTCCAAGAAAATGCAATCAACCCACCCTTCTCTCTCGTGTTTGAGACACCGGATTTTCCTTCCATATATCCGTACTGGTTGTCGTTTATAATCTTGTTCCGTTCCAGGTGCTCCACCACTCTCCTCCCGATAATCTTCTCCATGACTTTGCATACTATACACGTCAGTGACACTGGTCTGTAGTTTAGTGCCTCGTTTCTGTGTGTGTGTGTGTCCCCTCATTAACGTTATAATTAAGACTACCTTATTGTGATATTCAGTGTAAATACCCTATTATTTCTGGACTAGAAAGTAATTATATGAAGATTAATATTATAATCAATGACTGACTCAAACCATATCATTGACTAAAATTCCCAGCTTTCTTCAGTGCGCCTGTACACCTTGTAATTTACACACACACACACACACACACACACACACACACACACACACACACACACACACACACACACACACACACACACACACACAGGAATGATAAAATAAACGCAATCTTTCCAAATGAATATCAGATCCTGAGGAAAGTTAGAGTGAACAAAGGGAGTGGAAGAGTTGCATTGTTCATCAAAATCCAGTGGAGTTTTCAGGAGTTGGAAGGAGTGGACAGAGGGGAAGTAAGGGACTACATAGTAGGAACACTTCAGACTGGGGTCCCAAGGTGTTGACTGTAGCAATGTACAACTCGTTGTTAGGTAAGACACATATGCAACAGTTAGGTATCTTTATTTCGAAACGTTTCGCCTACACAGTAGGCCTCTTCAGTCGAGTACAGAAAAGTTGATAGAAGCAGAAGACGTGAAGACGATGTAATCAGTCCATCACCCTTGAAGTTTCTGTGCTCTACTGAAGAAGCCTACTGTGTAGGCGAAACGTTTCGAAATAAAGATACCTTACTGTTGCATATGTGTCTTACCTAACAACTTGTCGGTATTTTATACCATTTCGATGTTCAATGTACAACTCACCAAAGAATAACAGGGGACCAAGGCAAGAATATGATGAGAGCAACAGAGCAATGGTTGATACACTAGCAGAGGTGACCAGAGGGGCCAATATGGGCAGGGCAAAGTGACTAGTTGTGGGTGATTTCAATCACAAGGAAATTGAATGGGATGGAAATAGTTCTGGAAACCCTCATACAGCAGCATGTTAGGGACACTACCAGAAAGAGAGGAGAGAATGATCCAGTATAAAATGAACCTAATACTCACCCTAAGTAGTTCAGACATTGAGGACATCACATATGAAAGACCCCTCGGAACTAGTGATTACGTGGTCCTGAGCCTTGAATACATAGTAGAGTTACAAGTGTAAATTGAAAGGGGACGAGTAGGACGGGAGAAGTCAAACTACAAAAGAGGGGACTACACAAGCATGAGAAATTTCCTGCATCAGGCTCATTGGGAAAGAGAACTGATGGGAAAATCAGTAAATGAAATGATGGAATACATGACCACAAGATGCAAGGAGGCAGATGAGAGATTCGTATCCAAGAAGCTACAGAAACAATGGGAAGACCAGAACGAGTCCTTGGTTCACCCAAACGTGAAGAGAGGCCGAAACTAGAAGCACAAGAGAATGGGAAAAGTATAGAAGATGAAGGACCCAGGAAAATAAGACGAGTCGAAGAGCCAGAAAAGAATATACACAGATAAGGAGGGAGGCCCAGTGGCAATACGAGAATGACATAGCATCAAAAGCTAATTCTGACCAAAAGCTGTTGTACTAGCCTCCATAAGCAGTATTTATCGTATTGTAACCATGAGCGAGTGAAACGGGTAGTACTCAAAACGGGGAGTAAAATGAAATTAGCTCTGAGCACCCACACCATCGAATGTCCTCGGATCACGGTTAAACACCTAGCTCTGCTGGGTGCGTGATCTTCATAGGATTGCGTGGTCCTGCGGGTTAGAGCGTCGTGTGATATTCGCTCACCATGAGGCGGGCCATAACAACATGAGTTCGATCCCTCGCTAGCAGCAGTTTTCTTATTGTTTAAATACCACTTATTCGTGGTTACAATATATATATATATATATATATATATATATATATATATATATATATATATATATATATATATATATATATATATATAAATGTATATATATATATATATATATATATATATATATATATATATATATATATATATATATATATATATATATATATAAATGTATATACTGGTCAGGAGGAGCAAGTACGTAATTACTCCTGACAGCAACAAAACTTCTCCCATCACGGATCTTCATTTTAAATGAAACACATTTGCATAATTAAATTAGAAAAATTTACATAATCACATCCCACAAACCAGGTCCTTTATTTTCCCTCTGTAATCTTTTTGGGAAATTTTAAATTCAGTTTTATTTATTGTAGAGTTTTCTTGGGTTCTTTGATGATGGTGAACGCTTCACGATGCAAGGAACCCGAGCCTACTTTGAGCCTACCGTGAGCCTACCCTAAGCTAGCCTGAGCCAACACTGAGTCTACTCTGAGCCTACCCTGAGCTTTCCTGAGCCCACCCTGAGCCTACAATGAGCCTACCCTGAGCCTACCCTGAACCTACCCTGAGCCTACCCTGAGCCTACCCTGATCCTACCCTGAGCTAGGCTGAGCCTACCCTGAACCTACCCTGAGCTACCCTGAGCTTACTCTGAGCCTACCCTGAGCCTACCCTGAGCCTACCCTGAGCCTCCCCTGAGCCTACACTGAGCTACCCTGAGCCTACCTTGAGCCTACCCTGAGCTACCCTGAGCTACCTTGAGCCTACCCTATACCTACCCTGAGCCTACCCTGAGCCTACCCTGAGCTACCCTGAGCATACCCTGAGCCTACCCTGAGCCTACCCTGAGCTACCCTGAGCTACCCTGAGCCTACCCTGAGCCTACCCTGAGCCTACCCTGACCCTACCCTGAGCTACCCTGAGCTACCCTGAGCCTACCCTGAGCCTACTCTGAGCCTACCCTGAGCCTACCCTGAGCCTACACTGAGCCTACCCTGAGCCTACCTTGAGCCTACCCTGAGCTACCCTGTGCTACCCTGAGCCTACCCTGAACCTACCCTGAGCCTACACTGAGCCTACTCTGAGCCTACCCTGAGCTACCCTGAGCTACCCTGAGCCTACCCTGAGCCTACCCTGAGCTACCCTGAGCTACCCTGAGCTACCCTGAACCTACCCTAAGTCTACCCTGAGCTACAGTGAACCTACCGTGAGCCTACACTGAGCCTAACTTGAGCTACCCAGAGCCTACCCTGAGCCTACCCTGAGCCTACCTTGAGCTACCCTGAGCCTACCTTGAGCCTTCCCTGAGCCTAACCTGAGCTTACCCTGAGCTACCCTGAGCTACCCTGAGCCTACCCTGAGCTACCCTGAGCTACCCTGAGCCTACCCTGAGCCTACTCTGAGCCTACCATGAGCTTTCCTGAGCCTACTCTGAGCCTACCCTGTGCCTACCCTGAGCCTACCCTGAGCCTACCCTAAGCCTACCCTGAGCCTACCCTGAGCCTACCATGAGCAACCCTGAACTACCCTGAGCCTACCCTGAGCCTACCCTGAGCTACCCTGAGCTACCCTGAGCCTACACTGAACCTACCCTGAGCCTACCCTTAGCCTACCGTGAGCCTACTCTGAGCTACCCTGAGCTACCCTGAGAATACCCTGAGCCTACCTTGAGCTACCCTGAACTACCCTGAGCTACCCTGAGCCTACCCTGAGCCTACCCTGAGCTACCGTGAGCCTACCCTAAGCCTACCCTGAGCCTACCCTGAGCTACCGTGAGCCTACCCTGAGCCTACCCTGAGCCTGCCCTGAGCTACCCTGAGCCTACCCTGAGCCTACCCTGAACTACCCTGAGCTACCCTGAGCCTACCTTTAGCCTACCCTGAGCTACCCTGAGCCTATCCTAAGCCTACCCTGAGCCTACCCTGAGCCTACACTGAGCCTACCTTGAGCTAGGCTGAGCCTACCCTGAGCCTACCCTGAGCTACCCTGAGCTTACCCTGAGCCTACCCTGAGCCTACCCTGAGCTACCCTGAGCTTACCCTGAGCTACCCTGAGCTTACCCTGAGCCTACCCTGAGCCTACACTGAGCCTACCCTGAGCAAGGCTCAGCCTACACTGAGCCTAACCTGAGCTAGGCTGAGCCTACCCTGAGCCTACCCTGAGCTACCCTGAGCTTACCCTGAGCCTACCCTGAGCTACCCTGAGCCTACCCTGAGCCTACCCTGAGCCTACCCTGAGCCTACCCTGAGCCTACTCTGAGCCTACCCTGAGCCTACCCTGAGCTACCCTAAGCTTAACCTGAGCCTACCCTGAGCCTACCCTGAGCCTACCCTGAGCTAGGCTGAGCCTACATTGAGCCTAATCTGAGCTAGGCAGAGCCTACCCTGAGCCTATCCTGAGCTACCCTGAGCTTACCCTGAGCCTACCCTGAGCTTACCTTGAGCCTACCCTGAGCTACCCTGAGCCTACCCTGAGCCTACCCTGAGCCTACCCTGAGCCTACCCTGAGCCTACCCTGAGCCTACCCTGAGCCTACCCTGAGCTACCATGAGCCTACCCTGAGCCTTCCCTGGGCCTACCCTGAGCCTACCCTGAACCTACCCTGAGCTACCCTGAGCTACCATGAGCCTACTCTGAGCCTACCCTGAGCCTACCCTGAGCCTACCCTGAGCCTACCCTGAGCGTACCCTGAGCTACCCTGAACTACCCTGAGCCTACCCTGAGCCTACCCTGAGCTACCCTGAGCTACACTGAGCCTACCCTGAACCTACCCTGAGCCTACCCTTAGCCTACCGTGAGCCTACCTTGAGCTACCCTGAGCTACCCTGAGCCTACCCTGCGCCTACCCTGAGCTACACTGAACTTCCCTGAGCTACCCTGAGCCTACCCTGAGCCTACCCTGAGCTACCGTGAGCCTACCCTTTGCCTACCCTGAGCCTACCCTGAGCTACCGTGAGCCTACTCTGAGCCTACCCTGAGCCTGCCCTGAGCTACCCTGAGCCTACCCTGAGCCTACCCTGAACTACCCTGAGCTACCCTGAGCCTACCTTGAGCCTACCCTGAGCCTACTCTGAGCCTACCCTGAGCTACCCTGAGCCTACCCTGATCCTACCCTGAGCCTACCCTGAGCTTACCCTGAGCCTACCCTGAGCCTACCCTGAGCTACCCTGAGCTTACCCTGAGCTACCCTGAGCTTACCCTGAGCCTACCCTGAGCCTACCCTGAGCCTACCCTGAGCCTACCCTGAGCCTACCCTGAGCTACCCTGAGCCTACCCTGAGCCTACTCTGAGCCTACCCTGAGCCTACCCTGAGCCTACCCTGAGCCTACCCTGAGCTACCCTGAGCCTACCATGAGCCTACCCTGAGCCTACCCTGAGCCTACCCTGAGCCTACCCTGAGCTACCATGAGCCTACCCTGAGCCTACCCTGGGCCTACCCTGAGCCTACCCTGAGCTACCCTGAGCCTACCCTGAGCCTACCCTGAGCCTACCCTGAGCCTACCCTGAGCTACACTGAGCTTTCCCTGAGCTACCCTGAGCCTACCCTGAGCCTACCCTGAGCCTACCCTGAGCCTACCCTGAGCCTACCCTGAGTTAAGCTGAGCCTACCCTGAGCCTACCCTGAGCTACCCTGAGCTTACCCTGAGCCTACCCTGAGCCTACCCTGAGCCTACTCTGAGCTAGGCTGAGCCTGCCCAGAGCCTACCCTGAGCAAGGCTGAGCCTACCCTGAGTCTACCCTGAGCTACCCTGAGCTTACCCTGAGCCTACCCTGAGCTACCCTGAGCCTACCCTGAGCCTACCCTGAGCCTACCCTGAGCCTACCCTGAGCCTACCCTGGGCCTACCCTGAGCCTACCCTGAGCTACCATGAGCCTACCCTGAGCCTACCCTGGGCCTACCCTGAGCCTACCCTGAGCTACCATGAGCCTACCCTGAGCCTACCCTGAGCCTACCCTGAGCCTACCCTGAGGTTACCCTGAGCCTACCCTGAGCCTACCCTGAGCCTACCCTGAGCCTACCCTGAGCCTACCCTGAGCCTACCCTGAGCCTACCCTGAGCTACCATGAGCCTACCCTGAGCCTTCCCTGGGCCTACCCTGAGCCTACCCTGAACCTACCCTGAGCTACCCTGAGCTACCATGAGCCTACTCTGAGCCTACCCTGAGCGTACCCTGAGCTACCCTGAACTACCCTGAGCCTACCCTGAGCCTACCCTGAGCTACCCTGAGCTACACTGAGCCTACCCTGAACCTACCCTGAGCCTACCCTTAGCCTACCGTGAGCCTACCTTGAGCTACCCTGAGCTACCCTGAGCCTACCCTGCGCCTACCCTGAGCTACACTGAACTACCCTGAGCTACCCTGAGCCTACCCTGAGCCTACCCTGAGCTACCGTGAGCCTACCCTTTGCCTACCCTGAGCCTACCCTGAGCTACCGTGAGCCTACTCTGAGCCTACCCTGAGCCTGCCCTGAGCTACCCTGAGCCTACCCTGAGCCTACCCTGAACTACCCTGAGCTACCCTGAGCCTACCTTGAGCCTACCCTGAGCCTACTCTGAGCCTACCCTGAGCTACCCTGAGCCTACCCTGATCCTACCCTGAGCCTACCCTGAGCTTACCCTGAGCCTACCATGAGCCTACCCTGAGCTACCCTGAGCTTACCCTGAGCTACCCTGAGCTTACCCTGAGCCTACCCTGAGCCTACCCTGAGCCTACCCTGAGCCTACCCTGAGCCTACCCTGAGCCTACCCTGAGCTACCCTGAGCCTACCCTGAGCCTACTCTGAGCCTACCCTGAGCCTACCCGGAGCTACCCTGAGCCTACCCTGAGCTACCCTGAGCCTACCCTGAGCCTACCCTGAACCTACCCTGAGCCTACCCTGAGCCTACCCTGAGCCTACCCTGAGCCTACCCTGAGCTACCATGAGCCTACCCTGAGCCTACCCTGGGCCTACCCTGAGCCTACCCTGAGCTACCATGAGCCTACCCTCAGCCTACCCTGAGCCTACCCTGAGCCTACCCTGAGCTACACTGAGCTTTCCCTGAGCTACCCTGAGCTTACCCTGAGCCTACCCTGAGCCTACCCTGAGCCTACCCTGAGCCTACCCTGAGTTAAGCTGAGCCTACCCTGAGCCTACCCTGAGCTACCCTGAGCTTACCCTGAGCCTACCCTGAGCCTACCCTGAGCCTACCCTGAGCTAGGCTGAGCCTGCCCAGAGCCTACCCTGAGCAAGGCTGAGCCTACCCTGAGTCTACCCTGAGCTACCCTGAGCTTACCCTGAGCCTACCCTGAGCTACCCTGAGCCTACCCTGAGCCTACCCTGAGCCTACCCTGAGCATACCATGAGCCTCCCCTGGGCCTACCCTGAGCCTACCCTGAGCTACCATGAGCCTACCCTGAGCCTACCCTGAGCCTACCCTGAGCCTACCCTGAGCCTACCCTGAGCCCAACCTGAGCCTACCCTGAGCCTACCCTGAGCTACCATGAGCCTACCCTGAGCCTACCCTGGGCCTACCCTGAGCCTACCCTGAGCTACCATGGGCCTACCCTGAGCCTACCCTGAGCCTACCCTGAGCCTACCCTGAGATTACCCTGAGCCTACCCTAACCTACCCTGAGCCTACCCTGAGCCTACCCTGAGCATACCCTGAGCTACCATGAGCCTACCCTGAGCCTACCCTGGGCCTACCCTGAGCCTACCCTGAGCTACCCTGAGCCTACCCTGAGCCTACCCTGAGCCTACTCTTAGCCTACCCTGAGCCTACCCTGAGCCTACCCTGAGCCTACCCTGAGCCTACCCTGAGCCTACCCTGAGCCTACCCTGAGCTACCATGAGCCTACCCTGAGCCTACCCTGGGCCTACCCTGAGCCTACCCTGAGCTACCATGAGCCTACCCTGAGCCTACCCTGAGCCTACCCTGAGCCTACCCTGAGCCTACCCTGAGCCTACCCTAACCTACCCTGAGCCTACCCTGAGCCTACCCTGAGCATACCCTGAGCTACCATGAGCCTACCCTGAGCCTACCCTGGGCCGACCCTGAGTCTACCCAGAGCTACCCTGAGCCTACCCTGAGCCTACCCTGAGCCTACCCTGAGCCTACCCTGAGCCTACCCTGAGCCTACCCTAACCTACCCTGAGCCTACCCAGAGCCTACACTGAGCCTACCCTAACCTACCCTGAGCCTACCCTGAGCCTACCCTGAGCTTACCCTGAGCGTACCCTAACCTACCCTGAGCCTACCCTGAGCCTACTCTGAGCCTACCCTGAGCCTACCCTAACCTACCCTGAGCCTACCCTGAGCCTACCCTGAGCCTTCCCTTCCCTACCCTGAGCCTACCCTGAGCCTACCCTAACCTACCCTGAGCCTACCCTGAGCCTACCCTAACCTACCCTGAGCCTACCCTGAGCCTACCCTGAGCCTACCCTGAGCCTACCCTAACCTACCCTGAGCCTACCCTAGCCTACCCTGAGCCTACCCTGAGCCTACCCTGAGCCTACCCTGAGCCTACCCTAACCTACCCTGAGCCTACCCTGAGCCTACCCTAACCTACCCTGAGCCTACCCTGAGCCTACCCTGAGCCTACCCTGAGCCTACCCTGAGCCTACCCTGAGCCTACCCTGAGCCTACCCCGACCTACCCTGAGCCTACCCTGAGCCTACCCTAACCTACCCTGAGCCTACCCTGAGCCTACCCTGAGCCTACCCTGAGCCTACCCTGAGCCTACCCTGAGCCTACCCTGAGCTACCCTGAGCTTACCCTGAGCTACCCTGAGCTTACCCTGAGCCTACCCTGAGCCTACCCTGAGCCTACCCTGAGCCTACCCTGAGCCTACCCTGAGCCTACCCTGAGCCTACCCTGAGCTACCCTGAGCCTACCCTGAGCCTACCCTGAGCCTACCCTGAGTCTACCCTGAGCCTACCCTGAGCTACCCTGAGCCTACCCTGAGCCTACCCTGAGCCTACCCTGAGCCTACCCTGAGCCTACCCTGAGCCTACCCTGAGCTACCATGAGCCTACGCTGAGCCTACCCTGGGCCTACCCTGAGCCTACCCTGAGCTACCATGAGCCTACCCTGAGCCTACCCTGAATCTACCCTGAGCCTACCCTGAGCTACACTGAGCTTTCCCTGAGCTACCCTGAGCTTACCCTGAGCCTACCCTGAGCTAAGCTGAGCCTACCCTGAGCCTGCCCTGAGCTACCCTGAGCTTACCCTGAGCCTACCCTGAGCATACCCTGAGCTAAGCTGAGCCTACCCTGAGCCTACCCTGAGCTAAGCTGAGCCTACCCTGAGCCTGCCCTGAGCTACCCTGAGCTTACCCTGAGCCTACCCTGAGCCTACCCTGAGCTAAGCTGAGCCTACCCTGAGCCTACCCTGAGCTACCCTGAGCTTACCCTGAGCCTACCCTGAGCCTACCCTGAGCCTACCCTGAGCCTACCCTGAGCCTACCCTGAGCCTGCCCAGAGCCTACCCTGAGCTAGGCTGAGCCTACCCTGAGTCTACCCTGAGCTACCCTGAGCTTACCCTGAGCCTACCCTGAGCTACCCTTAGCCTACCCTGAGCCTACCCTGAGCCTACCCTGAGCCTACCCTGAGCCTACCCTGAGCCTATCCTGAGCCTACCCTGAGCTACCATGAGCCTACCCTGAGCCTACCCTGAGCCTACCCTGAGCCTACCCTGAGCCTACCCTGAGCCTACCCTGAGCCTACCCTGAGCCTACCCTGAGCCTACCCTGAGTTACCATGAGCCTACCCTGAGCCTACCCTGGGCCTACCCTGAGCCTACCCTGAGCTACCATGAGCCTACCCTGAGCCTACCCTGAGCCTACCCTGAGCCTACCCTGAGCCTACCCTGAGCCTACCCTAACCTACCCTGAGCCTACCCTGAGCCTACCCTGAGCATACCCTGAGCTACCATGAGCCTACCCTGAGCCTACCCTGGGCCTACCCTGAGCCTACCCTGAGCTACCCTGAGCCTACCCTGAGCCTACCCTGAGCCTACTCTTAGCCTACCCTGAGTCTACCCTGAGCCTACCCTGAGCCTACCCTGAGCCTACCCTGAGCCTACCCTGAGCCTACCCTGAGCTACATTGAGCCTACCCTGAGCCTACCCTGGGCCTACCCTGAGCCTACCCTGAGCTACCATGAGCCTACCCTGAGCCTACCCTGAGCCTACCCTGAGCCTACCCTGAGAATACCCTGAGCCTACCCTAACCTACCCTGAGCCTACCCTGAGCCTACCCTGAGCATACCCTGAGCTACCATGAGCCTACCCTGAGCCTACCCTGGGCCTACCCTGAGTCTACCCTGAGCTACCCTGAGCCTACCCTGAGCCTACCCTGAGCCTACCCTGAGCCTACCCTGTGCCTACCCTGAGCCTACCCTGAGCCTACCCTAACCTACCCTGAGCCTACTCTGTGCCTACCCTGAGCCTACCCTGAGCCAACCCTAACCTACCCTGAGCCTACTCTGAGCCTACCCTGAGCCTACCCTGAGCCTACCCTAACCTACCCTGAGCCTACTCTGTGCCTACCCTGAGCCTACCCTGAGCCTACCCTAACCTACCCTGAGCCTACTCTGAGCCTACCCTGAGCCTACCCTAACCTACCCTGAGCCTACTCTGAGCCTACCCTGAGCCTACCCTAACCTACCCTGAGCCTACCCTGAGCCTACCCTAACCTACCCTGAGCCTACCCTGAGCTTACCCTGAGCCTACCCTAACCTACCCTGAGTCTACCCTGAGCCTACCCTGAGCTACCCTGAGCCTACCCTGAGCCTACCCTGAGCCTACCCTGAGCCTACCCTGAGCCTACCCTGAGCCTACCCTGAGCCTACCCTGAGCTACCATGAGCCTACCCTGAGCCTACCGTGGGCCTACCCTGAGCCTACCCTGAGCCTACCCTGAATCTACCCTGAGCCTACCCTGAGCTACACTGAGCTTTCCCTGAGCTACCCTGAGCTTACCCTGAGCCTACCCTGAGCCTACCCTGAGCCTACCCTGAGCTAAGCTGAGCCTACCCTGAGCCTGCCCTGAGCTACCCTGAGCTTACCCTGAGCCTACCCTGAGCCTACCCTGAGCTAAGCTGAGCCTACCCTGAGCCTACCCTGAGCTACCCTGAGCTTACCCTGAGCCTACCCTGAGCCTACCCTGAGCCTACCCTGAGCTAGGCTGAGCCTGCCCAGAGCCTACCCTGAGCTAGGCTGAGCCTACCCTGAGTCTACCCTGAGCTACCCTGAGCTTACCCTGAGCCTACCCTGAGCTACCCTTAGCCTACCCTGAGCCTACCCTGAGCCTACCCTGAGCCTACCCTGAGCCTACCCTGAGCCTATCCTGAGCCTACCCTGAGCTACCCTGAGCCTACGCTGAGCCTACCCTGAGCCTACCCTGAGCCTACCCTGAGCCTACCCTGAGCCTACCCTGAGCCTACCCTGAGCCTACCCTGAGCTACCATGAGCCTACCCTGAGCCTACCCTGGGCCTACCCTGAGCCTACCCTGAGCTACCCTGAGCCTACCCTGAGCCTACCCTGAGCCTACCCTGAGCCTACCCTAACCTACCCTGAGCCTACCCTGAGCCTACCCTGAGCATACCCTGAGCTACCATGAGCCTACCCTGAGCCTACCCTGGGCCTACCCTGAGCCTACCCTGAGCTACCCTGAGCCTACCCTGAGCCTACCCTGAGCCTACCCTGCGCCTACCCTGAGCCTACCCTGAGCCTACCCTGAGCCTACCCTGAGCTACCATGAGCCTACCCTGAGCCTACCCTGAGCCTACCCTGAGCCTACCCTGAGCAACCAATAGCCGACCCAGAGCCTACCCTGAGCCTACCCTGAGCCTACCCTGTGCGTACCTTATCCTACCCTGAGCCTACCCTGAGCCTACCCTGAGCATACCCTGAGCTACCATGAGCCTACCCTGAGCCTACCCTGGGCCTACCCTGAGTCTACCCTGAGCTACCCTGAGCCTACCCTGAGCCTACCCTGAGCCTACCCTGAGCCTACCCTGAGCCTACCCTGAGCCTACCCTAACCTACCCTGAGCCTACCCTGAGCCTACCCTGAGCCTACCCTAACCTACCCTGAGCCTATCCTGAGCCTACCCTGAGCTTACCCTGAGCCTACCCTAACCTACCCTGAGCCTACCCTGAGCCTACTCTGAGCCTACCCTGAGCCTACCCTAACCTACCCTGAGCCTACCCTGAGCCTACCCTGAGCCTACCCTAACCTACCCTGAGCCTACCCTGAGCCTACCCTGAGCCTACCCTACCCTACCCTGAGCCTACCCTGAGCCTACCCTAACCTACCCTGAGCCTACCCTGAGCCTACACTGAGCCTACCCTGAGCCTACCCTAACCTACCCTGAGCCTACCCTAACCTACCCTGAGCCTACCCTGAGCTACCCAGAGCCTACCCTGAGCCTACCCTGAGCCTACCCTAACCTACCCTGAGCCTACCCTGAGCCTACCCTGAGCCTACCCTGAGCCTACCCTGAGCCTACCCTGAGCCTACCCTGAGCCTACCCTAACCTACCCTGAGCCTACCCTGAGCCTACCCTAACCTACCCTGAGCCTACTCTGAGCCTACCCTGAGCCTACCTTGAATCAGGAGATCAACGTTAAAGACAAACTCGTTAGTTTATAACTGACGTTTAAATTATTTGTTTATAAGCTATGATTTGTTTGTTTATTATTTTTACTTAACGATGGAAACTGCAGAACTGTTTACATCTGTCTACGTAGACTATCATGTAGAGTCCAGACAAAGAGTCTTCACTGATGACTATCCTGGTTAATATTGTAGTGATTACCTTGGTCAAAAGAGAGGCATATATAGGCGTGTCAAAAGAGGGGATGGGCAGTTAAGAAATCAATATATTCAATTAAAGAGAGAAATAAAGAAAGGAATAAGAAGAGCAAAAAGGGATTATGAGGCTAAGGTCGCAAGGGATTCAAAGACTAACCCAAAAGGGTTCGTTCAGGTATACAGAAGTAAGATTAGGGACAAGATTGGCCCACTTAAGAGTAACTCTGGTCAGATCACTGACAGTGATAAGGATATGTGTGAAATTCTAAATACCTACTTCCATTCAGTTTTCACCCAGGAAAATACTAGCGATATTCCTGAAATAATAGATTATGTAGAACAGGTTGATAATAAACTATGTACGATTGCAGCAACTAGTGACATGGTCCTCAGACAAATAGAGAAACTAAAACCTAACAAATCCCCAGGTCCTGATGAACTGTTTGCAAGGGTGTTAAAGGAATGTAAAGAGGAACTTAGCATACCTTTGGCTAATCTTTTTAACATATCACTACAAACTGGCAAAGTGCCTGATAAGTGGAAAATGGCAAATGTAATACCTATTTACAAGACAGGTGACAGGTCCTTAGCTACGAACTATAAAACAGTAAGCCTTACCTCCTTAGTGGGAAAATTTATGTATTCAATAATTGCCGAAGCAATTCGTAGCCATCTTGACAGGTACAGATTGATTAATGAATCTCAACAAGGTTTTACAAAGGGGCGTTCCTGTCTTACAAATTTACTAACTTTTTTCACTAAGGTGTTTGAGAAGGTAGATCATGGTAATGAGTATGATATTGTGTATATGGACTTCAGTAAGGCTTTCGATAGAGTTCCACACCAGAGGCTGTTGAGGAAACTTAAGGCACACGGAATAGGAGAAGAATAATTTTCCTGGGTAGAGAGGCATGGCTGACAAATAGACAGCAGAGAGTTTGCATAAATGGGGAGAAATCAGAATGGGGGCACGTCAAAAGCGGTGTTCCACAGGGGTCAGTGTTGGGCCCGTTGTTGTTCACAATTTACATAAACGACATAGATGAGGGAATAAATAGCGACATAAGCAAATTTGCTGATGACACCAAAATAGGCCGTCCAATTCATTCTAATGAGGACACTAGAGCACTCCAGAATGATTTGAATAGACTGATGCAATGGTCGGAGAAGTGGCAGATGCAGTTTAATATTGACAAATGCAAAGTTCTAAATGTTGGACAGGTAAATAACCATGCCACATATAAACTAAATAAGGTAGATCTTAATACTACTGATTGCGAAAAGGATTTAGGAGTTCTGGTTAGCAGTAATCTAAAACCAAGACAACAGTGCATTAGTGTTCGCAATAAAGCTAACAGAATTCTTGGCTTCATATTTAGAAGTATAAATAATAGAAGTTCTCAGGTTGTTCTTCAACTCTATATATCCTTGGTTAGGCCTCATTTAGACTATGCTGCTCAGTTCTGGTCACCGTATTACAGAATGGATATAAATGCTCTGGAAAACGTACAGAGGAGGATGACAAAGATGATCCCATGTATCAGAAATCTTCCCTATGAGGATAGACTGAGGGCCCTGAATCTACACTCTCTAGAAAGGCGTAGAATTAGGGGGGATATGATCGAGGTGTATAAATGGAAAACAGGAATAAATAAAGGGGATGTAAATAGCATGCTGAAAATTTCCAGCCAAGACAGTACTCACAGCAATGGTTTCAAGTTGGAAAAATTCAGATTCAGGAAGGATATAGGAAAGCACTGGTTTGGTAATAGAGTTGTGGATGAGTGGAACAAACTCCCGAGTACAGTTATTCAGGCTAAAACGTTGTGTAGTTTTAAAAATAGGTTAGATAAATACATGAGTGGGTGTGGGTGGGTGTGAGTTGGACCTGACTAGCTTGTGCTGCTGGGTCTGGTGCAGTGCTCCATCCTTGAGTGGAGATGATCAGACTGGGTGGGTCTTTGGGATAATCCGGGGGGAATTCAATGGTCTAATCCGGGGGACACATGGACCTGCTCCGCATGGGTCAGTAGGTCTGTTACAGTGTTCCTTCTTTCTTATGTTCTTATGTTCTTGTAAGTTTCCGTATTTTCCGGCATATAAGACGCGCTTTGTTTCCCCACAGAAAGTCTTGGAAAATCAGCCTGCGCCTTATATGCTCGATGTCAGGAATGGTTTTGGGATACTCTTTAGCAGTTGTTACAAGTGTTTGGAAACATTGTCTTATTACATGTGTTTGGAAACATTGTCTTATTACAAGTGCTTGGAAACATTGTCTTATTACGTGTTTGGAAACATTGTCTTATTACAAGTGCTTGGAAACATTGTCTTATTACAAGTGTTTGGAAACATTGTCGTATTACAAGTGTTTGGAAACATTGTCTTATTACAAGTGTTTGGAAACATTATCTTATTACAAGTGTTTGGAAACATTTTCTTATTACAAGTGCTTGGAAACATTGTCTTATTACAAGTGTTTGGAAACATTATCTTATTACAAGTGCTTGGAAACACTGTTTTATTACAAGTGGTTGGAAACATTGTCTTATTACAAGTGTTTGGAAACATTGTCTTATTACAAGTGTTTGGAAACATTGTCTTATTACAAGTGTTTGGAAACATTATCTTATTACAAGTGTTTGGAAACATTATCTTATTACAAATGCCTGGAAACACTGTCTTATTACAAGTGCTTGGAAACATTGTCTTATTACAAGTGTTTGGAAACATTGTCTTATTACAAGTGTTTGGAAACACTGTCTTATTACAAGTGCTTCGAAACATTGTCTCATTACAAGTGCTTCGAAACATTGTCTCATTACAAGTGTTTGGAAACATTATCTTATTACATGTGTTTGGAAACATTGTCTTATTGCAAGTGCTTGGAAGCACTGTCTTATTACAAGTGCTTCGAAACATTGTCTCATTACAAGTGCTTCGAAACATTGTCTCATTACAAGTGTTTGGAAACATTGTCTTATTACAAGTGTTTGGAAACATTGTCTTATTACAAGTGCTTGGAAGCATTGTCTTATTACAAGTGTTTGGAAACATTGTCTTATTACAAGTGTTTGGAAACACTGTCTTATTACAAGTGCTTCGAAACATTGTCTCATTACAAGTGCTTGGAAACATTGTCTTATTACAAGTGTTTGGAAACATTATGTTATTACATGTGTTTGGAAACATTGTCTTATTACAAGTGTTTGGAAACATTATCTTATTACATGTGTTTGGAAACATTGTCTTATTACAAGTGTTTGGAAACATTGTCTTATTACAAGTGCTTGGAAGCACTGTCTTATTACAAGTGCTTGGAAACATTGTCTTATTATAAGTGCTTGGAAATAATGTCTTATTACAAGTGCTTGGAAACATTGCCTTATTACAAGTATTTGGAAACATTGTCTTATTACAAGTGCTTGGAAGCATTGTCTTATTACAAGTATTTGGAAACATTGTCTTATTACAAGTGCTTGGAAGCATTGTCTTATTACAAGCGCTTGGAAACATTGTCTTATTACAAGTGCTTGGAAGCAATGTCTTATTACAAGTGTTTGGAAACATTGTCTTATTACATGTGTTTGGAAACATTGTCTTATTACAAGTGTTTGGAAACATTATCTTGTTACAAGTGCTTCGAAACATTGTCTTATTACAAGTGCTTAGAAACACTGTCTTATTACAAGTGCTTGGAAACATTGTCTTATTACAAGTGCTTGGAAACATTGTCTTATTACAAGTGCTTGGAAACATTGTCTTATTACAAGTGCTTGGAAACACTGTCTTATTACAAGTGCTTGGAAACATTGTCTTATTACAAGCTCTTGGAAACATTGTATTATTACAACAAGTGTTTGGAAACATTGTCTTATTGCAAGTGTTTGGAAACATTATCTTATTACAAGTGCTTGGAAACATTGTCTTATTACAAGTGTTTGGAAACATGGTCTTACTACAAGTGTTTGGAAATATTATCTTATTACAAGTGTTTGGAAACATTATCTTATTACAAATTCTTGGAAACACTGTCTTATTACAAGTGCTTGGAAACATTGTCTTATTACAAGTGTTTGGAAACATTGTCTTATTACAAGTGTTTGGTAACAATGTCTTATTATAAGTGCTTGGAAACATTATCTTATTACAAGTGCTTGGAAACATTGTCTTATTACAAGTGTTTGGAAACATTGTCTTATTACATGTATTTGGAAACATTGTCTTATTACAAGTGCTTGGAAACATTATCTTATTACATGTGTTTGGAAACATTGTCTTATTACAAGTGTTTGGAAACATTGTCTTATTGCAAGTGCTTGGAAGCACTGTCTTATTACAAGTGCTTGGAAACATTATCTTATTATAAGTGCTTGGAAACACTGTCTTATTACAAGTGCTTGGAAACATTGCCTTATTACAAGTGTTTGGAAACATTGTCTTATTACAAGTGCTTGGAAGCATTGTATTATTACAAGTGCTTGGAAACATTGTCTTATTACAAGTGCTTGGAAGAACTGTCTTATTACAAGTGTTTGGAAACATTGTCTTATTACATGTGTTTGGAAACATTGTCTTATTACAAGTGTTTGGAAACATTATCTTATTACAAGTGCTTGGAAACATTGTCTTATTACAAGTGTTTGGAAACATTGTCTTATTACAAGTACTTGGAAACATTGTCTTATTACAAGTGTTTGGAAACATTGTCTTATTACAAGTGCTTGGAAACATTGTCTTATTACAAGTGTTTGGAAACATTGTCTTATTACAAGTGCTTGGAAACATTGTCTTATTACAAGTGTTTGGAAACATTGTCTTATATATGTCATATAATCGTGCGTCTTACATGCCGGAAAATACGTGACATTATTTTAGAAGTTGGTTAACATGATAGTTATTACCTCGTACGCTGGTTAATGTGACAGTGATAATTACCTCGTAAATTGGTTAATATATTAATAATCAGATTGCTAGCTGAATGTCACAGTAATTGCCTTGCAAGTGAGTTAAAATATTTTAATAAAAGCTTAATGTGCTAGTAATAACCCTGTCATCAAGATTATGTTTTTGTTATTACCTTGTAAATTAACAAATGTAATAATTATATACCTTAATATTAGCATTACGTATCTTATTAATGAGTCTTCAAGAAGTTACACCTAAGAAATGGGAAGTTTTCTTCTTTATATCTAAGATCTGAAAAGTTTTCTTTATCTTTAAGACCGGATAATTTTTTTCTTTATTTTTAAGATTTGAAAAAAATCTTTAAGTGATGAAATGTTTTCTTTCTTTATCATTGTCTTTAAGACCTGAAAGTATGGTTATCCAAGAGTCAGTAACTTTTCTAACATTTTAAAGTAAAGTACCTTTGTATTAGTAAGGTACCTTAGTACTGATAGGTTATCTTTGTAGTAGTTAGGTATCTTGGTATTAATAAGGTACCTTTGTACTATTTCAAATATTAATATATTAATTCACTTGCAAAATATCTTTATAAGAGTTAGGTTCCTTTGTACTGGTAAGACACATTTGTATAAGTAAGGTATCTTTCTTCTAGTAAGTTAGGTTTGTAACACTCATACATATTTTTTTACTGTTTCAAAATAATCTCAGCGCACTAGTTCTCGATTAATAACTTTCTACTAGTCAGACACCTTTTTTTGCTCGTCAGGTACCCCTTTACTAATAAGGTAAGAACATAAGAACATAAGAAAGAAGGAACACTGCAACATGCCTACTGGCCTATGCGAGGCCGCTCCAATTCTCCCACTGGTTTAAGCCAATGCTTTAACTTAGTGAGGTCAGACACCTAGTAGCACAAGCTAGTCAGGTTCAACTCACATCCACCCACACCCACTCATGTACTTATCCAACCTATTTTTAAAATTACGCAACGTCTTAGCGTCTATGATGGTACTCGGGAGTTTGTTCCACTCATCCACAACTCTATTACCAAACCAGTGTTTTCCTATAACCTTCCTGAATCTGAATTTTTCAAATTTAAAGCCATTGCTGCGAGTCCTATTACTTGTACTTCTTGCTATGAAGCCAAAGATTCCGTTAGCTTTATTGCGAACATTAATGCACTGTTGTCTTGGTTTTATATTACTACTAACCAGAACTCCTAAATCCTTTTTGCAATCCATAATATTAAGATCTATATTATTTAGTTTATATGTGGCATGGTAAATTTCCTGTTAAACATTTAGAACTTTGCATTTATCTATATTAAACTGCATCTGCCACTTCTCCGACCACTGCATGAGTCTACTGAAATCATCCTGGAGTGCTCTAATGTCCTCATTAGAATGAATTCCTCAACAGCCTCTGATGTGGAACTCTATCGGAAGCCTTACTGAAGTCCATATACACAATATCATATTCAATACCATGATCTACCTCCTCAAATTCCTTAGTAAAGAAAGTAAATTCATAAGACTGTGCTGAGATTCATTAATCAATTTATGCCTTTCGAGATGGCTACGAATTGCTTCGTCAATTATTGATTCCATAAATTCTCCCACCATGGAGGTAAGGCTTATTGGTCTATAGTTCGAGGCTAAGGTCCTGCCACCTGCCTTGTAAATAGATATTACATTTGCCATTTTCCACTTATCAGGCACTATGCTAGTTTGCAGTGATATGTTGAAAAGATTAACCAAAGGTATGCTAAGCTTCTCTTTACATTCCTTTAACACCCTTGCAAACAGTTCATCAGGGCCTGGGGATTTGTTAGGTTTTAATTTCTCTATTTGTCTGAGGACCATGTCACTAGTTACCGCAATCGTGCGTAGTTTATTATCGTCCTGTTCTACATAATCTATTATTTCAGGAATTTCGCTAGTATTTTCCTGAGTAAACACTGAGAGGAAGTAAGTACTGAAAATTTCACACATATCCTTATCACTGTCAGTGATCTGACCAGAGTTACTCTTAAGTTGGCCTATCTTATTCCTAATCTTACTTCTGTATACCTGAATGAACCCTTTTGGGTTAGTCTTCGAATCCCTTGCGACCTTAGCTTCATAATCCCTTATTGCTTTTCTTCTTCCTTTTTTTATTTCTCTCTTTAACTGAATATATTGATTTCTTAACTGCCCATCCCCTCTTTTGATACGTCTATATATGCCTCTCTTTTGACCAATGAGATGTTTTAGTCTATTGTTCATTCATTTGGGATCATTTTTATTAGATCTAATTTCCCTACTCGGAACAAAAGTTGTCTGGGCAGCTAGAACTATGCTCTGAAAAACGTCATATTGGCAACCGCGACCACTTACCTGACCCATAGCCAGGACATCCCAATTTAGCCCACCCAGGTAATTCTTCAGCCCAATGAAATCGGCCAAGCGAAAGTCTGGGACAGAGATTTGATTGCAGTTACCCTGGTAACTCCATGCTATATTGAAACTAAGTGATTTGTGATCACTTTCCCCAAGCTCATCATTAACCTCAAGATTATTTGTATTAACCACGTACCTTTGTATTATTTCAAGCTAAGACAATTACCCTAGTTCTCTAGTCAGATACTTGTGTACTAATTAGGTTCCTTTGTATTGATGAGGTACCTTTGTGCTATTTCAAGCTAACATCATATTAGTTCTGTAGTAAGGTACCTTTGTTTTACCTCATCTTTATTGCTCTTGAGCGCATTGACGCTGGTGAAGGGTTCTTGATCCAAGGTATAAATGCAACTCTCTCCTTCCTCGAATCAAACCCTGTTTAGCTCCTATACTCCAGGCTGTATAATAATAATAATAATAATAATAATAATAATAATAATAATAATAATAATAATATCCCATCTCACTTAAACATCTGTGCAAGTCTGAATCATATAATATATATATATATATAATATATATATATATAATATATATATATATATATATATATATATATATATATATATATATATATATATATATATATATATATATATATATATATATTAGGCCTAGCAGCAGTGACAGAAAAGTTCTTACTCACCTAGAGGCCTATATATACTGACTTCCTTACCTTCGTGTGTTAGTGTGACTTGTAAATGGACCAAGTCGTACCGAAATGTCGTCATAAGCTTGTTTCTTCTACATGCGGGTTATCTGTGTATAGAGGCCTACTAACAGACTTACCAGCAATGTTAGAAAGCAGCCGGTATAGTGAAGAAGAAAAGCTTTGGTTGGGACAACATTTCGCTCCGTGTAGAGTTTTAATGTGATTCAATGAAGCTCTACACAGAACAAAACATTTTCCCAATAAAAATTCTTTTCCTGCAGCCTGTGTTTTCTTCACTCTCCCCGGCAGTAAGCTCTTCTGAACGCCGTCGGCTCAGGGAAAAATCGTTGTCCTTTCTAATTTGTTTCGGGGGAGAAATTACGACTTGTTTCCCCGGCCCAGCCCAGCTGGGAAGACATGACCATTTTACCACTGTAATAAATACCTGACAACGTTATAAAGAAGAATTCTCTTATGAGTCCATAATGGCTGCCAGTAATACTCGGCATGTCTTCGTAATATTCCTGCCTCAAAATGGTTGCCTACAAGGATGTTGAAATGTTATGTACAATGTTTAATATATTTACCGTGAGAGACATACACCTCAGAATTTACTTTAATCCCGATATTAGATTTAAACGTATTCTTGACTGGTAGTAAATAGGTGATGTAATGGTTTAATGACCCTCTTGTAGCTGATGGGCTTTAAACCAATTACTCAATTAACACTGAGATGTGTTTGTTTCTCAGTGTATATGTATGTATTGAGAACTTACTCTATTCCCTATTTAAGAGATTAAAGTATTATTGTCTGTTGGTGAACAAGTTAATGACCCTCGTGCGGCAAAGATGAACTTTCAAACCCCATTAACTAATACAAAGAGTATATAATGGGTTGTGAACAGGCAGAGTAATCTCATTCAGTCACCTCTACTAAATCTTTCATCTCGGAAATTCAAAATAATGTTCAGGGTAATTATAAATCTGCTTGTTATTTTAGAAACAGTGATGCTGATCATAATGTGCCATAAATGTTGTGTAGTGCTGACTAAAAGAAATTAGTGCTATTTGGGTTTATTACGTTGATGGTGTTACTAATGTTTGTTGATGTTTGATGTTGGAGAGGTTTCTCAGTGTTTACTCCTGTACGACCAAAAGCAATTTATTCATCACTAATTATACCGTGGCAGAGAGCGCTGAGGGTCCCAACTCTGGTCTAAGAAGTTTGACGTAAGCGACATCATTTTGAACTTGATAACCTGTAATATACATCTTTGCACTTGGTCCTCCTTGACACGTCTCGGTAGGCTGGACAGGAAAATGACAGAAAAGTGAATACCAACTATCAGCAGCTGAAGTTAAAAAAAATAAATCTCTACTGTAGTTGCAAATGCGCAACGCAAAATTCAGTGCGTGTCTTGTGTGGTGGTTGATTGACATTAAGGAAAAAAACATCGCATTTTAGACTGTAAATTTCGCTCGTGAGTGAAGGAAGAAAAGAAATAAGAGACTGCACTTTTCATGGAGTTTACGACTTCATGGAAAGTTAATCTCGGTGTGAAGAGGCGCTCTGGAAATTGAAATCCTTGAAATTCATGAAATACCATTGTTGCGAGCTCAGAAAATAGTCACACATTGTGAAATTCGCTCCAGTAGATTAAAACTGTCACAGCCTCTGGACACAAGTTGAGATGACCAGTGTGGCTGTGGACTCTCCTCTCAACTCGCAAAACTCGGCGGAGTAAAGCTCAACTCTCAACCGAAGGGATCCGGATTCGATTGCCAAGTTGGGTGTGACGTACGAGAAAGTTTTCTTACACCTGTTGATAAGAAAGTTACTGACAGTTTGTAACCAAGCTACTGTCACTAGGACTACTTCCTGACAACATTTGACCAGGCTGCTGTCACTAGGACTTCTTCCTGACAACATTTGACCAACCTGCTGTCACTAGGACTTCTTCCTGACAACATTTGACCAACCTGCTGTCACTAGGACTTCTTCCTGACAACATTTGACCAACCTTCTGTCACTAGGACTGCTTCCTGACAACATCTGACCAACCTGCTGTGACTAGGACTTCTTCCTGACAACATTTGACCAACCTGCTGTCACTAGGACTGCTTCCTGACAACATTTGACCAAGCTGCTGTCACTAGGACTTCTTCCTGACAACATTTGACCAAGCTGCTGTCACTAGGACTGCTTCCTGACAACATCTGACCAACCTGCTGTGACTAGGACTTCTTCCTGACAACATTTGACCAACCTGCTGTCACTAGGACTGCTTCCTGACAACATTTGACCAAGCTGCTGTCACTAGGACTTCTTCCTGACAACATTTGACCAGGCTGCTGTCACTAGGACTTCTTCCTGACAACATTTGACCAAGCTGCTGTCGCTAGGACTTCTTCCTGACAACATTTGACCAGGCTGCTGTCACTAGGACTTCTTCCTGACAACATTTGACCAGGCTGCTGTCACTAGGACTTCTTCCTAACAACATTTGACCAGGCTGCTCTCACTAGGAATTCTTCCTGACAACATTTGACCACGCTGCTGTCGCTAGGACTTCTTCCTGACAACATTTGACCAGGCTGCTGTCACTAGGAATTCTTCCTGACAACATTTGACCAAGCTGCTGTCACTAGCACTTCTTCCTGACAACATTTGACCAACCTGCTGTCGCTAGGACTTCTTCCTGACAACATTTGACCAGGCTGCTGTCACTAGGACTTCTTCCTCACAACATTTGACCAGGCTGTTGTCGCTATCACTTCTTCCTGACAACATCTGACCAAGCTGCTGTCACTAGGACTTCTTCCTGACAATATTTGACCAAGCTGCTGTCGCTAGGCCTTCTTCCTGACAACATATGACCAAGCTGCTGTCACTAGGACTTCTTCCTGACAATATTTGACCACGCTGCTGTCACTAGGACTTCTTCCTGACAACATTTGACCAGGCTGCTGTCGCTAGGACTTCTTTCTGACAACATTTGACCAGGCTGCTGTCACTAGGGATTCTTCCTGACAACATTTGACCAGGCTGCTGTCACTAGGACCTCTTCCTGACAACAGACCAAGCTGTTGACACCAGGACCTCTTCCTGACAACATTTGACCAGGCTGCTGTCACTAGGACTTCTTCCTGACAACATTTGACCAAGCTGCTGACACCAGGACCTCTTCCTGACAACATTTGACCAGGCTGCTGATACCAGGACCTCTTCCTGACAACATTTGACCAAGCTGATGACACAAGGACATCTTCTTGACAACATTTGACCAAGCTGCTGACACTAAGACCTCTTCCTGACAACATTTGACCAGGGTGCTGTCACTAGGACCTCTTCCTGACAACATTTGACCACGCTACTGAAAACAGAACCTCTTACTGACAACATTTAATCATTCTGCTGACATCAGAACCTCTTCCTGACAAGGTGGCCACAGCTCTGACAACAGAATCTGTTTGGCATGCACCGAGTACATGATGTTTATTCTCAGTGCATCACAGTCACATCTTGCAATGCCTCTATATTCACGAAATCGAAATAACATGATTGAAAACAAATCACGGAATGAGTGATTAACGCACTGGCCTGTGAGTTTCAGAACTCAACTGCAATGGGTTCAAGCCCCATCCGTTCCCTGATTTAATTGTTCTTTATTTTCTTTAAGTTTTCTTTATCTTTAAGACCGGAAAATGGTGAAATGTTTTGTTTCTTTGTCATTGTCTTTAAGACCTGAAAGTATGGTTAACCAAGAGTCAGTAACTTTTCTAACATTTTAAAGTAAAGTACCTTTGTATTAGTAAGGTACCTTAGTACTGATAGGATACCTTTGTAGTAGTTAGGTATCTTGGTATTAATCAGGTACCTTTGTACTGTTTCAACTGCAATGGGTTCAAGCCCCACCCGTTCCCTGATTTAATTGTTCTTATAATCAGGCAAAGTTAAAACCGTAGTTAAAACCACACTGTCGTTGGGGCCCCACGACGGTACCGTGAATGTCTGCTAGTTATAAACATCAGTCAGTGAAGAGGAGGGGTTGACTTCCAGACGACCTGGCTTTATACACACCTGCAGGTCTGGTGGACAGTCCCTCATTGGTTCTGGCTGGTTACAAATGACAGTGAGGGGACTCACTTTGCTTTATATGTCATTATAATACTAGTATAGTAACTACCTACATTGCTGCTCTGTTGCTCACTCAGTATTAGTGGTGGAATACACGGGTTTACAAAGAACACCTTGATCGCTTCTTTACTGGCGACTTGTCTTATGGCTAGGTACTACAGGCACTCTAATTGTACCACTGCCAACTAAGGTGGCGTACCTCTGACAGCAAGTCCTCTCTCACTCTCTGACATGCTGGCCATGCTATTGACTCCAGAAGCTCTCACTGCCAACTAGGAAGCTACGCTTCTGACATTAGGATCTATCACTACCAACAATGTTAGACAATAGGCCGTCAACTTAATTAACACTTTTTGAGGGGGGGGTCAACCAGTACCAAATTCCAGGTGAAATTGTCCTCTATCAAGTGAGTTCTCACCACCAGCAGGATGTGCCAGAAACCTCTGCCTCACTTCCCTTAACGCCTTGGAGCTTGTAAATTCCTGTTGACACCACAGTCTGACACTTCAGACACTGGTGTAACACCATTGTCTGACATTTCAGGCACTGGTGTAACACCATTGTCTGACACTTCAGGCACTGGTGTAACACCATTGTCTGACACTTCAGGGACTGGTGTAACACCATTGTCTGACACTTCAGGCACTGGT
The DNA here is from genome assembly GCF_038502225.1 of Cherax quadricarinatus. Lineage (NCBI taxonomy): Eukaryota > Metazoa > Arthropoda > Malacostraca > Decapoda > Parastacidae > Cherax > Cherax quadricarinatus. The sequence continues at coordinate 26,108,068 of NC_091311.1, forward strand.
GTAACACCACAGTCTGACACTTCAGGCACTGGTGTAACATCACAGTCCGACACTTCAGGCACTGGTGTAACACCACAGTCAGGCTTTCAAGGCACTGGAGGTAAACCCGTAAGTGGTCAAACAGCATCTGGGGGAGCAAGAGGAAATTGGGTTCGACGCGAGGAACGGAAGGGTCGCTCCAGTTCCTTGGGCCCCCTTCAAGGCGGATGCCTTGAGCGGAGCCCCAGTGCACCCTCCTTGAAGGGTCAGTCTGAGAACCTCCAGAGTGAGAACCTCATAGTAAGAATCACACAGTGAGAACCCCAGAATGAGAACCCCGGAGTGAGAACCCCAGAGCGAGAACCACAGAGTGAGAACCACAGAGTGAAAACCAACAGTGTGAGAACCTAGGACGCTGTCAATTACAGTACAGGATGTACGTCCTGATAAACACTGACAGATCATTCACTGGATTAACATAATCACAGTCACAGAGCAGAGTATTACAGAGATTACAGAGCTCCTGGGAAATGGGAAGCAATCAGCCCTGATCCGTTATGGAAGGGAGGGGGGAGGGGAGGGGAGGGGGGGAGGGGAGGGGAGGGTGGCACCCACTTTGATGCGGCAGCGACCTTCACACTGTCCGTGGCACTCCCTCACCCCTGTGACACCTTGATACTCGCAGGAAACGTGCTGTCACTGCCTCTTCCCACAGTTGGAGAAGTAAATGTGGAAAGAAGAGAGCTTAGAGCCGGGGGAAGTAAGGTTCTCTAGCTCACAGAATCTGGTTGACAAGCAGCGTTTATCAGAAGACTGGGAATCAGCCTGAGGAAGAGTGCCGGGTCTTCCACCAAGCCTTAGTCCTCTGTGGTGGGTTGGGATTTATCCTTCAGCCTGTACTCTTAGCACCAACACGAGGTGGAAAAACTGGAACTCCATGGAGTAAAAAAAAAAAAGCTTACGTTTTATGAAAGAAAGGTGACATGGCCCAGAATAAGAGGAAGTAACTAAAGAGAAACCCTGAATATGACAAATAAAATTGTTCAACTTAAATCTTTGCACGTGAGTAATCTGACTTGACCACGGAATCCAGAAGTTATATTTATCTCTGAAATAAAGAATACCTTCAGTACTTGCATTCCTCACATATTTCAAAGTAGAAATGAATAAGAGCCAAGTAGCTGACTGCATCTGCAATAAATCCGTCTTGTCACTCATTAACAGATCAGTAGTCAACCTGGCCGGTTTCTCTTTTCTGCTGGAGGTCTTCATCGTAGGCCATGGCTTCGTTCCCTCTTATAAACAGTGAATGACAATGGAATACAGATAGTAACATCCTACCGCCCCTCAAAAAGAAAATTAAAATGCTACCACCAAGAAACAAAGAAAAATCAGTTTTCCAAGGTAATCAGTCCCTCAGCGTAGATAAGAATGGAAAAATATATGTAATATAAAGACTACACAGGAAAAGATATGTGATGAATGTTTGGTGAAGAATGTGAAAGAGAACACGAGACAGTAGTATGAGACTATTACAGAAATGAATGCATGTGAAGAGAAGGTAAGTTGAAGGTAATGCAGAACAGATCCTTTACCTACCTACCTATGTACCTACCTATCTACATACCTACATACCTACCTACCTACCTACCTACATACCTACCTACCTGCCTACCTACCTACCTACCTACCTACGTACATACCTACCCACCTACCTACCTACCTACCTACCTACCTACCTACCTGCCTACCTACCTACCTACCTACCTACCTACCTACCTACATGGCTACCTACCTACACTCACCCACACACACCCACCCACCTCCACCCACACACCCACCCACCCACCCACACACCCACTCCACCCACCCATGCACCCACCCACCCACCACCACCCACACACCCACCCACCCACCCACCCACCACCCACTGACCCATACCCACCCCTCCCACCCACCCACCACCCACCCACCCACCCACCCACACACCCACCCACCACACCCTACTACCCACACACCCACACCACCCACCCACACACACCCACCCCACACACCCACTCACCCACACCCCACACCCACCTCCACCCACCCACCCACCCACCCACCCACACCCCACCCACCCTACCCACACCCACTACCCACCCACCCACCCACACCCACCCACCCACCCACACACCCCACACCCCACACACCCACACCCACCTCCCACACACCCACCTCCCACCCACACCCACCCACCCATCCCACCCCACCCACACCCCACCTGCACCCACCACCCACCCACCCACACACCCACCCACCCACCCACCCACACCCACCCACCCACACCCACCCACCACCCACCCACCCACCCACACCTACACCCACCCACCCACCCACCCACACCTGCTCCACCCACACCCACCCACACCCACCCACCCACACACCCACCCACTCACCCACCCACCCACCCATGCACCCACTCCACCCTACCCACCCACACCCACCCACCCACCCACCCACCCACCCATCACATGGGCCCACCCACCCACACACCCACCCTTACCCACCCACACCCACACCCACTCCACACCCACCCACCCACTCACCCACTCACCCACCCACCTACACCTTCCCACCCACCCACCCACCCACCCACTCACCCACCCACACACACCCACCCTCCACCCACCCACCCACCCACCCACCCACACCCACCCACCCACCCACGTACCCCACCCTACCCACCCACACACCCACCCACACCCCACCCACCCACACCCACCCACCACTCCACCCACCCCACATCTCCCACCCACCCACCCACCCACCCACCCACCCACACCCACTACCACCCACCCACACCCACCCACACACCCACCCATCCACCCTCACACCCACCCACTCCACACACTCCACCCACCACACCCACCCACTACCCACACCACCCACTCACCCACCCACCCACACCCACACCCACCATTCACCCACCCACACCCACTACTCACACACCCACACCCACCCACCCACCCACCCACCCACCCACCCCCACCCACCCACACACCCACATACCCACCCACACACCCACCCATCACATACCCACCCACCCACCCGCACCCACACCACTCCACCCACACACCCACCCACCCACCCAGCACCCACCCACTCCACCCACCCACCCACACCCACCCACCTCCACCCACACCCACTCCACCCTACACATCTACCCACACACCCACCCACTACACCCACCCACACTCCCACCCACCCTCACACCCACACCACCCACACACCCACTCCACCCACACACCCCCACCCTCCACACCACACACCACCCACTCCACCCACACACCCACACCCACCACCACCTCCCACCCACCCACCCATCTGCTCACCCACCCACCCACCCACACCCACCCACCCACCCACACCCACTCACACCCACACCCACACACACACCCTACACCCACACCCACACCCACCCACCCACACCCACTCCACCCACACCCACCCCTCACACCCCACTCCACCCACACACTCACCCACCCACCCACACCCACACCCACCCACCCACCCACCCACACCCACCCACACCCACACACCCACCCACCACACACACCCACCACTCCCACACACCCACCCACCCACCCACACACTCCACCCACTCCACCCACCCACACACCCCACCCACCCACACACCCACCCACCCACCCACCCACCCATCACCACACCCACCCCACCCACACCCCACCCACCCACCCACCCACCTACCCACCCACCCTACACCCACCACCCGCACCCACCCACACTCCCCACCCACCCCACCCACACCCACCCACCCACACACCACACACCTCCACCCACTCCACCCCCACCCACCCACCCACACACACCCACCCACCCACACTCCCACCCACCCACACCCACCCTCACACACCCACCCACCCTCACCCCACCCACACCCACACCCACCCACCCACACCCACCCACCCACCCACACACACACACTCCCACACCCACCCACATCCACCCACACACCCACCCACCCTCCACACCCACCCACCCACACACCCACCCACCCTACCATCATCACCCACATACCCACCCACCCACTCACACCCACCCACACACCCACACCCACCCACCCACACCCACCCACCTCACACACCCACCCACCACACTCCCACCCACCCACACACCCACTCCCACCCACACCCACCCACCCACACCCCCATACACACCCATCCACTCCACACACCCACCCACCACCCACACACCCACACATCCCACCCACACCCACACACCCACCCACCCAGGACCCACCCACCCACCTACACACCTACCCACCTACACACCTACCTACCTACACACCTACCAACCTACACACCTACCTACCTACACACCTACCTACCTTCACACCTACCTATCTACACGCCTACCTACCTACCTACCTACCTACACACGTACCTACCTACACACTTACCTACCTACACACCTACCTACACACCTCCCTACCTACCTACACACCTACCTACCTACCGACACACCTACCTACCTACACACCTACCTACCTACACACCTACACACATACCTACCTACACACCTACCTACCTACACACCTACCTACCTACACACCTACCTACCTACACGCCTACCTACCTACCTACCTACCTACCTACACACGTACCTACCTACACACTTACCTACCTACACACCTACCCACCTACACACCTACCTACCTACCTACCTACACACCTACCTACCTACACACCTACCTACCTACCTACCTACCTACCTACCTACCTACCTACCTACACACCTACCTACCTACACACCTACCTACCTACACACCAACCTACCTACCTACCTACACACCTACCTACCTACACACCTACCTACACACCTACCTACCTACACACCTACACACCTACCTACACACCTACCTACACACCAACCTACCTACCTACACACCTACCCACCTACACACCTACCTACCTACACACCTACCTACACCTACACCTACCTACCTACCTACACCTACACTACCCAACACACCTACTACACACCTACCTACCTCACACCTACCTATCTCACACCTACCTAACATCTACCTACCTCACACCTACCTACCTCACACCTACCTACCTCACACCTACCTACCTCACACCTACCTACCTCACACCTACCTACCTCACACCTACCTACCTCACACCTACCTACCTAACATCTACCTACCTCACACCTACCTACCTCACACCTACCTACCTCACACCTACCTACCTACTTACGTACCTACCTACACACCTACCTACCTACACACCTACCTATCTACACACCTACCTACCTACACACCTACCTACCTACACACCTACCTACCTACCTCACTTATTTCCTACTTAACAAAACTAAATTATTCTAACTCTTTTATTATTAATAAAAGGCGCTTAGTACCTGGCTCTAAATCAAGACATCAATCATCGAAGAAACGACCCAAGAGTAATAAAGGCCGTATACTGCCACCACCAATATTTACAATATGTACAGAGTGCCACAGAGCAGCAGTGTTGGCAGATATCGCACAAACAGGAATAACATGTGACAGAGCAAAGCCAGAGTAAAGAAGACGCGCACTATTGGTGAGGAATTGGTTAGACCAGGAGCCCTCGTGAAGGTGTGGCAGTTTACGGAAGTGTAGCTGCAAAGATAATTCAACTATATCTCTGTCAAATGGCACAATTAGTCAATGAATTAAGGACATGTCGTGTGATGTAAAAGACCAGGTTACTGCAACCAAAACAATGTATGAACAGTTTAGTCTCCAGATGGTCGAGTCTACTGATGTTATTGATGATGCTGTTCTCGTGGCTAACGTATTGTATCAAAGTTCAGGAGATATGGAAGATTAATTTCTGTTCTGCCGCCCATAACACTCAACCACACCTGGAAAATATTTTTCAGGATAGTGGATTCATTCTTCTTACTGTCTGTTGTGATGGAGCACTAATAGTGTTAGGATCATGTCAGAGTTTCACAGCTAAAGTGAAAAAAAGAAAACCTACGTGTGTTGATTATTCACTGCCTCTTTCACTGTGAAAATATTACTTCTCAGAGGTTATTGTAATGTGATGCTCGCTATCATTCAGGTTGTTAATTTAATTATAGCTCGGTTTTGTAACCCCGGGATCTTCACTCACATGTGTTTTAATTTTGGTTAGAACAACTGCTTCTGTTGCATCACTCTGAGGTTATGTGACTGTAACGACGGACGGTGCTCCAACTGTTGCTTGAAATGTATAAATAGACTGAGATATTTTTGGTTGAAATGAATCATCTAGTGACCCAAAAATTTTTAAATTCTAAATGAATGATATAAGCGGCTTATCTTGCTGATAAAAAATATCAGCAAGATAAACGTCTCGAGCTTTTCAATGCAAGGTCGAGATAAGATGTTGGTTGGGATTTGAAAGAAACTGACAGCATTCAAGAGGGAATTGAAGTTGTGGAAGAGTGAAATTAAGGCTGGAAATTCTGCATCGTTTTCATCCCTTAGAGCACTTATGGAGGACGAAACATTTTATGTCATCCAGGAGCCAAACATCACCGCGGGACGAACCTCGAACATGATCACAAGTTGATCACTATACTCTCGAGAATGTGAAATACACCTGGGCGAGACACCCCTTCAGCACTGAAGCTAAGCACCTACCTGAGGATATTTCAAACATCAGCAAACTACACTAGCAGCTCATAATGACGACACTTCATTATACTCTCAAAAATTCATTATGAATCAAAGTTTACAGAGAAAAACGGATTCTTAGAGGTGAAGCGCTGAAGGTGTTCCTTCTCTTCGCTGATAAATTAGACACATGTGCAACACTTGGCTTCATCAGTCCATACAAAGGAGAATGGTGAAGAACAGGAGCAGTTTGAGGCAATCAGTCCCTCAGCCTTGAGTCGATGTAATCAGTCCATCAATCTTGAAAAGAATACAGCATATGTGAGAAGAAGTGGCTCGTAAACTGTAGGCAGGAGAGGTACAGACTCAAGTCTGAGGGACTGATTACCTCAAACTCCTCCTGTTAATCTCCATTCTCCTTTATATGCACTGATGAAGCCACTGTGTGGCGAAACGTTTCCTCATTAAAGATACCCAAGTGTTGCACATGTGTCTAATTTATCAGCTTCTCGGTTCTCTGAACCATTCACCTACTTCTCTTCGCTACAACTTTTCTATGTGAGGCAGGATTATCAGGGCTCACTCTCATAGAGACAAAGTACAGAAACTGTCTACAACCAGAGCAAAACATCTAAATCTCCCAGATTAAAGCAGCTGGTTAAAGCCCTGCAGTGCCAGGTATCTCGTGAATCACTGCCTCATCTCCCACGATGCCACAGTCCACCTACTGTATAGCTGTTATGTCTTACTGACACTCATTATGAATTCTCCTTTATTATTCACATTAATAAAATATTACCAATTACATTTTATTCTTGTCACACGTGTTTTATAGGCCCCCATCAATTTTTTTTCCACTTTTGTTGCAAATTAACGTAATGAACATACAGGTCGCCATGTAGATTCTCGGCAGGATTTTGAGTGGCTGAAAAAAAAAAAACTTAAAACCACTACATTAGACATAAACAAAACTTTAAAAACCAAACCAAATGACAACAACAAAAATATAGCGGCTTGAGAGCTGGAGTGGAGATGTGTCCTGAGCTGTGACTGTCTGCACAGTATCCGCAGCGAGTCACGTTCCATCAGTTGGCGGCGTCTGACTCTATCTCCTACCCTAATATTGTATGGTTATTCTTATTTTACTGTTGCAAACATACCTACCCTAAAATAACTGAAAAAATAATGAACTTCGTAATATAGTGACCATTGCTGAAGCCAAGAGCTGGTGACTTCACCCACCTTAACTACCTGCTGACTTCACCAACATTAACTACCTGCTGACTTCACCAACCTTAACTACCTGCTGAGTTTTCTCACCTTAACTACCTGCTGACTTCACCCGCCATAACTACCTGCTGACTTCATCCAGCTTAAATACCTGCTGGCCTCACCCACCTTAACTACCTGCTGACTTCATCCAGCTTAAATACCTGCTGGCCTCACCCACTTTAACTACCTGCTGACTTCATCCAGCTTAAATACCTGCTGACTTCACCCACCTTAACTACCTGCTGACTTCACCCATCTTAACTACCTACTGACTTCAGCCACACCAACTACCTGCTGACTTTAAACGCCTTAACTACCTGCTGACTTTACCCGCCTTAACTACCTGCTGACTTTACCCGCCTTAACTACCTGCTGACTTCACCCACCTTAACTACCTGCTGACTTTACCAACCTTAACTACCTGCTGACTTCACCCACCTTAACTACCTGTTGACGTCACCCACCTTAGCAACCTGCTGACTTCACCCACCTTAGCTACCTACTGCCTGCTGACTTCACCCACCTTAACTACCTGCTGACTTCACCCACCTCAACTACTTGCTGACTTCACCAACATTAACTACCTGCTGACTTCACCAACCGTAACTACCTTCTGACTTCACCAACCTTAACTACCTGCTGACTTCACCAACCTTAACTACCTTCTGACTTCACCAACCTTAACTACATGCTGACTTCACCAACCTTAACTACCTGGTGACTTCATCAACCTTAACTACCTGTTGACTTCACCAACCTTAACTACATGCTGACTTCACCAACCTTCACTACCTTCTAACTTCACCAACCTCATCTACCTTCTGATTTCACCAACATTAACTATCTTCTGACTTCACCCACCTAAACTACCTTCTGACTTCACCAACCTTAACTACCTTCTGACTTCACCAACCTTAACTCCATGCTGGCTTCACCAACCTTAACTACCTGCTGACTTCATCAATCTTAACTACCTGTTGACTTCACCAACCTTAACTACCTTCTGACTTCACCAACATAAACTACCTGCTGACTTCACCAACCTTAACTACCTGCTGACTTCACCAACCTTAACCACCTGCTGACTTCACCAACCTTAACTATCTGCTGACTTCACCAACCTTAACTACCTTCTGGCTGCACCAACCTTAACTACCTGGTGACTTCACCAACCTTAATTACCTGCTGACTTCACCCACCTTAACTACCTACTGCCTGCTGACTTCACCCACCTTAACTACCTGCTGACTTCACCCACCTCAACTACCTGCTGACTTCACCAACATTAACTACCTGCTGACATCACCAACCTTAACTGCCTTCTGACTTAACCAATCTTAACTACCTGCTGACTTCACCAACCGTATCTACCATCTGACTTCACCAACCTTAACTACCTGCTGACTTCACCAACCTTAACTACCTGCTAACTTCACCAACCTTAACTACCTGCTGATTTCACCAACCTTCACTACCTTCTGACTTCACCAACCTCAACTACCTGCTGACTTCACCAACTTTTACTACCTTCTGATTTCACCAACCTTAACTACCTGCTGACTTCACCAACCTTAACTACCTGCTGACTTCACCAACCTTAACTACCTACTGACTTCACATACCTTAACTACCTGCTGACTTCACCAACCTCAACTACCTGTTGACTTCACTCACCTAAACTACCTGCTGACTTCACCAACCTTAACTACCTTCTGACTTCACCCACCTTAACTACCTGCTGACTTCACCAACATTAACTACCTGCTGACTTCACCAACCTTAACTACCTGCTGACTTCACCAACCTTAACTACCTGCTGACTTCACCAACCTTAACTACCTTCTGACTTCAACCACCTTAACTACCTGCTGACTTGACCAACCTTAACTACCTGCTGACTTCACCAACCTTAACTACCTTCTGACTTCACCCACCTTAACTACCTGCTGACTTCACCAACCTTAACTACCTTCTGACTTCACCCACCTTAACCAATTGTTGAATTCACCAACCTTAACTACCTTCTGACTTCACCCACCTTAACTGCCTGCTGACTTCACCAACCTTAACTACCTTCTGACTTCGCCCACCTTAACTACCTGCTGACTTCACCCACCTTAACTACCTGCTGACTTCACCCACTTTAACTACCTTCTGACTTCACCATCCTTAACTACCTTCTGACTTCACCCACCTTAACTACCTTCTGACTTCACCCACCTTAACTACCTTCTGACTTCACCCACCTTAACTACCTTCTGACTTCACCCACCTTAACTACCTTCTGACTTTACCAACCTTAACTACCTTCTGACTTCACCCACCTTAGATACCTGCTGACTTCACCCACCTTAACTACCTGCTGACTTCACCCACCTTAACTACCTGCTGACTTCACCCAGCTTAACTTCCTGCTGACTTCACTCACCTTAACTACCTGCTAACTTCACCCACCTTAACTATCTACTAACTTCACCCACCTTAACTACCTGCTGACTTCACTCACCTTAACTACCTGCTAACTTCACCCACCTTAACTACCTGCTAACTTCACCCACCTTAACTACCTGCTAACTTCACCCACCTTAACTACCTGCTAACTTCACCCACCTTAACTACCTGCTAACTTCACCCACCTTAACTACCTGCTAACTTCACCCACCTTAACTACCTGCTAACTTCACCCACCTTAACTACCTGCTAACTTCACCCACCTTAACTACCTTCTAACTTCACCCACCTTAACTACCTTCTGACTTCACCCACATTAACTACCTTAACTTCACCCACCTTAACTACCTGCTAACTTCACCCACCTTAACTATCTGCTAACTTTACCCACCTTAACTACCTGCTAACTTCACCCACCTTAACTACCTGCTAACTTCACCCACCTTAACTACCTGCTAACTTCACCCACCTTAAGTACCTGCTAACTTCACTTCACCTGCTAACCTTAACTACCTGCTAACTTCACCCACCTTAACTACCTGCTAACTTCACCCACCTTAACTACCTGCTAACTTCACCCACCTTAACTACCAGCTAGCTTCATTCACCTTAACTACCTGCTAACTTCACCGACCTTAACTACCTGCTAACTTCACCCACCTTAACTACCTGCTAACTTCACCCACCTTAACTACCTGCTAACTTCACCCACCTTAACTACCTGCTAACTTCAACCACCTTAACTACCTGCTAACTTCACCCACCTTAACTACCTGCTAACTTCACCCACCTTAACTACCTTCTAACTTCACTTTAACTACCTTCTGACTTCACCATCCTTAACTACCTGCTAACTTCACCCACCTTAACTACCTGCTAACTTCACCCACCTTAACTACCTGCTTCAACTTCATCCTAACTTCACCTTAACTACCTGCTGACTTCTAACTTCTAACCCACCTTAACCACCTTCTAACTTCACCCACCTTAACTACCTGCTAACTTCACCCACCTTAACTACCTTCTAACTTCACCCACCTTAACTACCTGCTAACTTCACCCACCTTAACTACCTGCTAACTTCACCCACCTTAACTACCTGCTAACTTCACCCACCTTAACTACCTGCTAACTTCACCCACCTTAACTACCTGCTAACTTCACCCACCTTAAGTACCTGCTAACTTCACCTACCTTAACTACCTGCTAACTTCACCCACCTTAACTACCTTCTAACTTCACCAACCTTAACTACCTGCTAACTTCACCCACCTTAACTACCTGCTAACTTCACCCACCTTAACTACCTTCTAACTTCACCCACCTTAACTACCTGCTAACTTCACCCACCTTAACTACCTGCTAACTTCACCCACCTTAACTACCTTCTAACTTCACCCACCTTAACTACCTGCTAACTTCACCCACCTTAACTACCTGCTAACTTCACCCACCTTAACTACCTGCTAACTTCACCCACCTTAACTACCTGCTAACTTCACCCACCTTAACTACCTGCTAACTTCACCCACCTTAACTACCTGCTAACTTCACCCACCTTAACTACCTGCTAACTTCACCCACCTTAACTACCTGCTAACTTCACCCACCTTAACTACCTGCTAACTTCATTCACCTTAACTACCTGCTAACTTCACCGACCTTAACTACCTTCTAACTTCACCCACCTTAACTACGTTCTAACTTCTCCCACTTTAACTACCTGCTAACTTCACCCACCTTAACTACCTGCTAACTTCACCCACCTTAACTACCTGCTAACTTCACCCACCTTAACTACCTGCTCACTTCACTCATCTTAACTACCTGCTAACCTCACCCACCTTAACTACCTGCTAACTTCACCTACCTTAACTACCTGCTAACTTCACCCACCTTAACTATCTTCTAACTTCACCCACCTTAACTACCTGCTAACTTCACCCACCGTAACTACCTGCTAATTTCACACACCTTAACTACCTTCTAACTTCACCCACCTTAACTACCTGCTAACTTCACCCACCTTAACTACCTTCTAACTTCACCCACCTTAACTACCTGCTAACTTCACCCACCTTAACTACCTTTTAACTTCACCCACCTTAACTACCTGCTAGCTTCACCCACCTTAACTACCTGCTAACTTCACCCACCTTAACTACCTGCTAACTTCACCCACCTTAACTACCTTCTAACTTCACCCACCTTAACTACCTGTTAACTTCACCCACCTTAACTACCTTTTACCTTCACCCACCTTAACTACCTGCTAGCTTCACCCACCTTAACTACCTGCTAACTTCACCAACCTTAACTACCTGCTAACTTCACCCACCTTAACTACCTGCTAACTTCACCCACCTTAACTACCTGCTAACTTCACCCACCTTAACTACCTGCTAACTTCACCCACCTTAACTACCTGCTAACTTCACCCACCTTAACTACCTTCTAACTTCACCCACCTTAACTACCTGCTAACTTCACCCACCTTAACTACCTTCTAACTCCAACCACCTTAACTACCTGCTAACTTCACCCACCTTAACTACCTTCTAACTTCACCCACCTTAACTACCTGCTAGCTTCACCCACCTTAACTACCTGCTAACTTCACTTCCACCTTAACTACCTGCTAACTTCACCCACCTTAAGTACCTTCTAACTCCAACCACCTTAACTACCTGCTAACTTCACCCACCTTAACTACCTTCTAACTTCACCCACCTTAACTATCTGCTAACTTCACCTACCTTAACTACCTGCTAATTTCACTCACCTTAACTACCTTCTAACTTCACCCACCTTAACTACCTGCTAACTTCACCCACCTTAACTACCTTCTAACTTCACCCACCTTAACTACCTGCTAACTTCACCCACCTTAACTACCTGCTAACTTCACCCACCTTAACTACCTTCTAACTTCACCCACCTTAATTACCTGCTAACTTCACCCTCCTTAACTACCTGCTAACTCCACCCACCTTAACTACCTTCTAACTCCACCCACCTTAACTACCTTCTAACTTCACCCACCTTAACTACCTTCTAACTCCACCCACCTTAACTACCTTCTAACTTCACCCACCTTAACTACCTTCTAACTTCACCCACCTTAACTACCTACTAACTCCACCCACCTTATCTACCTTCTAACTTCACCCACCTCAACTACCCTCTAACTCCACCCACCTTAACTACCTTCTAACTTCACCCACCTTAACTACCTTCTAACTCCACCCACCTTAACTACCTTCTAACTTCACCCACCTTAACTACCTTCTAACTTCACCCACCTTAACTACCTTCTAACTCCACCCACCTTAACTACCTTCTAACTTCACCCACCTTAACTACCTTCTAACTCCACCCACCTTAACTACCTTCTAACTTTACCCACCTTAACTACCTACTAACTCCACCCACCTTAACTACCTGCTAACTTCACCCACCTTAACTACCTTCTAACTTCACCCACCTTAACTACCTGCTAACTTCACCCACATTAACTACCTTCTAACTTCACCCACCTTAACTACCTGCTAACTTCACCCACCTTAACTACCTTCTAACTTCACCCACCTTAACTACCTGCTAACTTCACCCACCTTAACTACCTGCTAACTCCACCCACCTTAACTACCTTCTAACTTCACCCACCTTAACTACCTTCTAACTTCACCCACCTTAACTACCTTCTAACTCCACCCACATTAACTACCTTCTAACTCCACCCACCTTAACTACCTTCTAACTTCACCCACCTTAACTACCTTCTAACTCCACCCACCTTAACTACCTTCTAACTTCACCCACCTTAACTACCTTCTAACTTCACGCACCTTAACTACCTTCTAACTTCACGCACCTTAACTACCTTCTAGTTTCACGCACCTTAACTACCTTCTAACTTCACCCACCTTAACTACATTTTTCCTACGCACATTCTTCCTATACACATTCTTCCTACACACATTCTTCCTATACACATTCTTCCTACACTCATTCTTCCTATACATATTCTTCCTACACACATTCTTCCTATACATATTCTTCCTTTACACATTCTTCCTATACACATTCTTCCTATACACATTCTTCCTATACACATTCTTCCTATACACGTTCTTCCTACAGACATTCTTCCTATACACATTCTTCCTATATACATTCTTCCTATACACATTCTTCCTACACACATTCTTCCTATACACATTCTTCCTATACACATTCTTCCTATACACATTCTTCCTATACACATTCTTCCTACACACATTCTTCTTATACACATTCTTCCTATACACATTCTTCCTACTCACATTCTTCCTATACACATTCTTCCTACACACATTCTTCCAATACACATTCTTCCTATACACATTCTTCCTACACACATTCTTCCTATACATATTCTTCCTACACACATTCTTCCTATACACATTCCTCCTATACACATTCTTCCTATACACATTCTTCCTACACACATTCTTCCTATACACATTCTTCCTATACACGTTCTTCCTACAGACATTCTTCCTATACACATTCTTCCTATACACATTCTTCGTATACGCATTCTTCCTACACACATTCTTCCTATACACATTCTTCCTATACACATTCTTCCTATACACAATCTTCCTATACACATTCTTTCTACACACATTCTTCCTACACACATTCTTCCTATACACATTCTTCCTATACACATTCTTCCTATAAACATTTTTGCTACGCACATTCTTCCTATACATATTCTTCCTACACACATTCTTCCTACACACATTCTTCCTATACACATTCTTCCTATAAAAAT
Source organism: Cherax quadricarinatus (assembly GCF_038502225.1). Lineage (NCBI taxonomy): Eukaryota > Metazoa > Arthropoda > Malacostraca > Decapoda > Parastacidae > Cherax > Cherax quadricarinatus. The sequence continues at coordinate 26,123,250 of NC_091311.1, forward strand.
TTTTCCTACGCACATTCTTCCTATACACATTCTTCCTACACACATTCTTGCTATGCACATTCCTCCTTCATATTCTTCCTATACACATTCTTCCTATACACATTCTTCCTATACACATTCTTCCTATACACATTCCTCCTATACACATTCTTCCTATTCACATTCCTCCTATACACATTCTTCCTATACACATTCTACCTATACACTTTCTTCCTATACACATTCTTCCTATGCACATTCTTCCTATACACATTCTTCCTGTACACATTCTTCCTATACACATTCTTCCTATACACATTCTTCCTATACACATTATTCCTATATACATTCTTCCTATACACATTCTTCCTACACACATTCTTCCTATACACATTCTTCCTATACACATTCTTCCTATACACATTCTTCCTATGCACATTCTTCACACATTCTTCCTATACACATTCTTCCTATACACATTCTTCCTACACACATTCTTCCTATACACATTCTTCTTACACACATTCTTCCTACACACACATTCTTCCTATACACATTCTTCCTACACACATTCTTACTATACACATTCTTCCTATACACATTCTTCCTACACACATTCTTCCTATACACGTTCTTCCTACTCACATTCTTCCTATACACATTCTTCCTGTACACATTTTTCCTATACACATTCTTCCTATACGCATTCTTCCTATACGCATTCTTCCTATACACATTCTTCCTACACATTCTTCCTATACACATTCTTCCTATACACATTCTTCCTTCACACATTCTTCCTATACATATTCTTCCTACACACATTCTTCCTATACACATTCCTCCTATACACATTCTTCCTAAACACATTCTTCCTACGCACATTCTTCCTATACTCATTCTTCCCATACACATTCTTCCTGCACACATTCTTCCTATACACATTCTTCCTATACACATTCTTCGTATACACATTCTTCCTACACACATTCTTCCTACACATATTTTTCCTATACACATTCTTCCTATACACATTCTTTCTACACACATTCTTCCTACACACATTCTTCCTATACACATTCTTCCTATACACATTCTTCCTATAAACATTTTTCCTACACACATTCTTCCTATACACATTCTTCCTATACACATTCTTCCTATACACATTCTTCCTATAAACATTTTTCCTACACACATTCTTCCTATACACATTCTTCCTATATACATTCTTCCTATAAACATTTTTCCTACGCACATTCTTCCTATACACATGTTTCCTACACACATTCTTCCTATACACATTCCTCCTACATATTCTTCCTATACACATTCTTCCTATACACATTCCTCCTACATATTCTTCCTATACACATTCTTCCTATACACATTCTTCCTATACACATTCTTCCTATAAACATTCTTCCTATACACATTCTTCCTATACACATTCCTCCTACATATTCTTCCTATACACATTCTTCCTATACACATTCTTCCTATACACATTCTTCCTATAAACATTCTTCCTATACACATTCTTCCTATACACATTCTTCCTATACACATTCTTCCTATAAACATTCTTCCTATACACATTCTTCCTATACACATTCTTCCTATACACATTCTTCCTATAAACATTCTTCCTATACACATTCTTCCTATACACATTCTTCCTATACACATTCTTCCTATAAACATTCTTCCTATACACATTCTTCCTATACACATTCTTCCTATACACATTCCTCCTACATATTCTTCCTATACACATTCTTCCTATACACATTAATTTGTAATACCAGAAAATACAGTGTAATAATAATCATTTACTTAATGCTTCAAGTTTTCCTTAAGTACAAAGGTCATTTAACACTCAAGAAATAAAGGTTACTAACAGTTAAGGAGCTGCTTAGATCTTACACGAAAATTTAACATACCTTTATATGGTTGTGAAAATGGGAAAGTTGTCTCTTTACACAATTTCTTGTATCAAGATCCCTTCCCTGACATCAAGGCATAACACCCCTTCCATTGACGGTATCATTGAGACGAAGAGGAAGGGGAAGAGGATACACACACACACCTCTCGAAGTTATCACAGAAGCAAAACAGTAACTACTTCACACGATTTTCCACTCTTGCAGTGTTAAGCGAATTTGCAATGTTTATTAGTGAGTGAGAGTGGAGTCTGAGTGTAAATGCTAGCTAAAAGTTTTGATACAAGGCAACTGAATATATTACTGGAAGGTACATGAGCACTGCATGGACGCAGGAGTGTTAGGTGAAAGGAATCTGATGTTAATTAAGGTGGCAAGAGTTCGCTGTTAGGGAGATTATAAGTTCCTGATGTGAGTTTATGGTAGGAGAGAGAGAGAGAGAGAGAGAGAGAGAGAGAGAGAGAGAGAGAGAGAGAGAGAGAGAGAGAGAGAGAGAGAGAGAGAGAGAGAGAGAGAGACAGTACCTAATTGTTTGTAGCTTCACGGGAAAGAAAAATGTTTCTATTATTGTCTTGATACAATCAAGTGAAGGCATTTATTACTGTCTCTGATACAATCAAAAGATCTTTAATATTGTCTCTAATACAACCAGTGAAAGTCTTAAAACTGCCTATGATACAATCAAGAGGTCTTTATCTCTGACACAATCAAGAGGCCTTTATCTCTGACACAATCAAGAGGTCTTTATCTCTGACACAATCAAGAGGTCTTTATCTCTGACACAATCAAGAGGTCTTTATCTCTGACACAATCAAGAGGCCTTTATCTCTGACAAAATCAAGAGGTCTTTATCTCTGACACAATCAAGAGAAGGTCTGTAATACTGTGTCTGATACAATCATCTTTGAGCGATAGAGAGATAAATAAGTCTCCATACAACAGATAATAACATTCTTCGGCCTTGTTTATTTTAACAATACTTTGGTACTGTTGTTTGATAACATTACTACAGAATGAGGCATAAGAAAAGATACTTCAGTCATAAGCATATGAGAAAATACTTTAATTATAGACATAAGACAAAATACTGCAGATACAGACACAAGAGAAAATACTTTAAACAAAGACATAAGAAAAGATTCTTCAGATATAGGCATTAAAAAATAGACTTGAGACTTTAATATGAGCGCGATCTTTCTTCACTCACATTACCGTCTGATCAGTCCGGCTTTTTTGATATTTATATCTGCTAATAAAGTGGTAGCATCCACAATAAATACTAAAGCGATATTATTTCACATATTGTACAGGTTGAAAACTGTAACAGTTGATCAAGGAGGATTAACATACAAAAAACATTCACATATAAACACACACACACACACACACACACACACACACACACACACACACACACACACACACACACACACACACACACACACACACACACACACACACACACACACACACACACACACACACACACACACACACACACACACGGAAACTTTATCAATATGCCACGAAGCACAAGGGGAAGAAGTTACAGAAGAGATCAAAACAAGGATACCATGGCAGAAGAAAAAGCTCTAAGGCTAGAAGAAGAAAAATGTTAGAGCTGAAAAAATACCAGAGAAGAAGCGAGGGAGAACACTACAAGGAGACACAAGGGAGGAGAGGGAGCAAAGGAGCCCAGGAGCAGGGATGCTGTCTGAAGAAAGGGAGGGGGAGGCTAACGAACTGATAAGACAGCCAGGAAAATGCTGAAGACAGACAAAGACATCTGGAAGGAGAGACAAAGTTAGGAAGAAAGAGGGAGATCATTTTGATCTATGATCTTCTGGAGGCCGAAGGAGGACCAAGAAGAGATAGGAGGATGAGGAAAGTGAAATTAGATTTATCGTCAGTTGCATTGGTGGAGAAGAGATTGGCCAGGTGGCAAATTTTCAGATGATCTGGAGATTCTTTCAGTCAGGTCCTATAGAGAAACAATTAAAAGATACAATACCGTGACTGGAACAATACGCAAATAGCCTGCATAAAACTTACAACGACGTTTCTCAATGAAACTGGAAAGGGAAGTGGAAGGAAAGTCAACGAATGACATGATTTAGTACTGTGACAGAATGTACCGGGGGAAGGGGGGAGGAACTTCATACCCAGTGAATACAGTGAGAGAGAGAAAACGAAAACAGCAAGAGCGTAGATAAACTACAGACAGCAAAGGAAAAACGAGAACAGAGAAGCAAACAGAAGAACAAAAACCAATATGCAAGGGCGAGGAGACAGGCTGAGCGACAATATTAGAATGACATTGTAGTAAAAAGAAGGAAGGTGAAGAGTTCATGAGAGAGGACGAGGAAGTCTGTGAAGTGTTGAACAAACAATTTAAAAAATTGTTCTCAGTGGAAACAGAAACAAAACCAGAGAGCCAAAGAGAAAGGGTACACCAACAACTGCTAATCACTATATACTTAACAGGGAAAAGAGGTAAAAAAAGGTAAAAAGAGGTAAAAAAAAAAAAAAAAGCTTTTGAGCAAGGAGAACACATCAGAGGAAATAGAACCTGATAAGGTGTCACCCTGGATTGTGAAAGAGTGAGCCAAAGCACTATCTAAGCCACTAGCTAAAATCTACACGAAGTTAATAGATACGAGAGAGTTGTCTGTTATCTGAAGTAGTCCCAGTATTTAGGAAAGGAGACAGACACAGACACTGAACAACATCCTAGTGTCATTGATGTTGAATATTATGTAAGACAGCCGAGAAAATAATCAGGAGACTCAGAGGACACTTGGAGAGAAGTGGATTCATAAACAATAATCAATACGAGTTAAGATATATAAAATATCGTATTACCAGCCTGTTGGATTCTATGACAAAGTAACAAAAGTGAGACAGAAGAGAGAGAAATTGGTTCAGTCCCCATCTTTGAACTTCGAAAAGGCATTTGATACTGTACCTAACAGAAAATTGGGGCAAAAATATGAAGATCAGACAAAAAAAAAAAAACAGGAAATGTGCAACAGTGGATTAATGAATACATTAAGGGCAAGAAGATGTAGTTGTTTAAGAAGAAATGTCAGAATGGAACAGTGTAACGTGCGGGGTTCCAAAAGGATCGGTATTAGTATCAGTACTATTTCTGGTATATGTATATGGAATACCAGAAGAGATAGAGGAAAGGCAGTGCTTTTGCTGTTGGCAAGTAACAGCCTTATCTGAGAAGAGTTATGCTCAATATTAGTATTTTACGGCCCTCGTCTCTACATCCTGTAGACATTTACAGCAATACCAGCGTCACTATACCAAAAAATGACGGCAAGATAATGGACTCTTATTTTCATATTTATCTCGATTCATTTTATATTCTCATACCAGATTAAGACACAAAGTGGTGATAAATACCCGTGGATAGTCTAGGGACACCTGACAAAGCGCTGGTCAATTTAGCTTGATTTGGAGTTTTGATGAGTTTAGAATTTGCTTTTCAACTCATATATATCCTTAGTTAACTTCCCATTCCCAATAATTTGTGGTGGATACCAAGACTTGTAACAACAATAATACTGTGTTAGCACAGTAATAATATTGGTAATAAAAATAATACCTGTAATAATAATAAAGATAATGTCAATGAAATTAATAACAATAATAATAAATAAATAAATAAATAAATCCTAAATTAAATTTTATAGCCTAACCTTGACGAGTCAACTTAGTGATGAGCGAGGTGTGTCTTGTGAACGTTGGTTCAGTCTAGGAGGGTCAGGCTAGGATACTAGACACATGTTTCCCACATTATGCACAAAAATCACTGTAATGAATATTGGTTCTTGATAAACTCCACACAGTTGTTCTTAGCAACGTACATTCAATAGGAAAAGTTGAAGGGAAGATATATGTTTCTTATTTTCACTTCTCTCGGATTTTAATCTTATCTTTTCATATTCCTGTTGTTTACCAGATATCTGAAGGAACTATTGTAAGCAAGATCGTTCTGTATTTCAAAATGACAGCTGGTAGTGCTGCATCTGGGAAGTGCGAGGTGCATTATACACCACCAGTGTCATGTGAAGGAGATGATGTTAATGACGAGGCGGCTCACTGGAATCCGAAGGAAAAAAACGAGAAAGCTGTAAAAGCTGAGTCCTTGTCCAGTAAGAAGAGATGGAAATAACGGAACGATGACCACGTTGATATTTACTCCGACAAAAGCACGAGAGGTTATGAGGTCGTTCCCACCAGCCAAGTATGTGTTTGTGTGTTGCCACATGCAGCAATACTATTGTTGTTCCTTCGAAACTCTCACAACACTTGAAAACTGAACATCCAAAACATCAAAACAATTCTTCGAGACGACTTCGACATGTTGACAATTGGTCAAAGTCCTCTAAAGATTTCTTTTTTTTTTTGCAAATACATGTCCATGTTGTTAATTTTTTATAGTAAATCCATTACGACTGTCTGCACGCTTGAACTCATCGCTGACACATTTCTCAGCAATTCTTTGGTTTTAGAGAAGAAGGTCACCTTACTGTTTTAATGTGTTAACGATCATCATATTTGCAATTTTTGTTGCACAGGATTCAATAGCAATGTTGACTCGCTCTTCCATTTACGTCTTTTCCCTGTAGTTTTACATCTGCATTAAACTGCATAATTGTTTTTTGTTGAAATGCAAAGGTTAAACGAGCATCTTTGGTCATACGAAACAGATCATCGGGGAGACGAATTTATATATATATATATATATATATATATATATATATATATATATATATATATATATATATATATATATATATATATATATATCTTTATATATATATATATATATATATATATATATAGATATATAGATATAGATATATATATATAGATATATATAGATTATATATATATATATATAAATATATATATACATATATATATATATATATATATATATATATATATATATATATATATAAATATATATATATCATATATGTATATATATATATATGTATATATATATATATATATATATATATATATATATATATATATATATATATATATATATATATATATATATATATATTATATATATATATATATAAATATATATATATATATATATATATATATATATATATATATATATATATATATATATATATATATATATATATGTATATATATATATATATATATCTTTCAACACACCGGCCACATCCCACCGAGGCGGGGTGGCCCAGAAGGAGAAACGAAAGTTTCTCCTTGTACATTTAGTAATATATACAGGAGAAGGGGTTACTAGCCCCTTGCTCCCGGCATTTTAGTCGTCTCTTACAACACGCATGGCTTACGGAGGAAGAATTCTGTTCCACTTCCCCATGGAGATAAGAGGAAATAAACAAAGACAAGAACTAGAAAGAAAATAGCAGAAAACCCAGAGGGGTGTGTGTATATATATATGCTTGTACACGTATGTGTAGTGTGACCTTAGTGCAAGTAGAAGTAACAAGACGTACCCGTAATCTTGCATATTTATGAGACAGACAAAAGACACCAGCAATCCTACCATCATGTAAAACAATTACAGGCTTTCGTTTTACACTCACTTGGCAGGACGGTAGTACCTCCCTGGGTGGCTGCTGTCTACCAACCTACTACCAATATTCATAACTATAATCTTATATTCTTATAAAGAAAAAGCATTATTTAGGCAAAATATGGTCATAGATGAGTATGAACGGTGGATGAGAGTAATACCTGTCTATCATAAAGAAGCAGACCTACTGCAGTTCTGCTGTTAGTAAGTACGTAAGTAATATATATATATATATATATATATATATATATATCTATATATATATATATATATATATATATATATATAGATATATATATATATATATATATGCAAAACAACCACTCTGAAAGAATAGAGAAATTCCAAGCGCTTTCGTGACTACTCACATTATCAAGGAACTATGAAAGTAAAGCATCCAAGGAAGCTATATAAGGGGTTTGGCCAGCACCTCACTATCAGATCCCACAACGGTTAAACACCTGACGCGCGCCGACCCAACTTGGATAGGTCCTTTGCACAATTCACCCACAAACTATTCTACCCAAGAAAATTTAAAAATTATTTGTCCAGTGTATTATTAAATTCTTCCCAAATTCTATTAATTATAAATGGATCTAATTTATATAAACCAAAGGAAATATAAATTAGATCCATTTATAATTAATAGAATTTGGGAAGAATTTAATAATACACTGGACAAATAATTTTTAAATTTTCTTGGGTAGAATAGTTTGTGGGGTGAGTTGTGCAAAGGACCTATCCAAGTTGGGTCGGCGCGCGTCAGGTGTTTAACCGTTGTGGGATCTGATAGTGAGGTGCTGGCCAGACCCCTTATATAGCTTCCTTGGATGCTTTACTTTCATAGTTCCTTGATAATGTGAGTAGTCACGAAAGCGCTTGGAATTTCTCTATTCTTTCAGAGTGGTTGTTTTGCATATTCTGAAATCACCTGTTTACTGTGATCTTATTGCATATATATATATATATATATATATATATATATATATATATATATATATATATATATATATATATATATATATATATATATATATATATATATATATATATATCTTTTCTTTCAACACACTGGCCATATCCCACCAAGGCGGGGTGGCCCAAAAGGAAAAACGAAAGTTTCTCCTTTTACATTTAGTAATATATACAGGAGAAGGGGTTACTAGCCCCTTGCTCCCGGCATTTTAGTCGCCTCTTACAACACGCATGGCTTACGGAGGAAGAATTCTGTTCCATTTCCCCGTGGAGGTAAGAGGAAATAAACAAGAACAAGAACTAGAAAGAAAATAGAAGAAAACCCAAAGGGGTGTGTATATATATGCTTGTACATGTATGTGTAGTGTGACCTAAGTGTAAGTAGAAGTAGCAAGACATACCTGAAATCTTGCATGTTTATGAGACCGAAAAAAAAGACACCAGCAATCCTACCATCGTGTAAAACAATTACAGGCTTCAGTTTTACACTCACTTGGCAGGACGGTAGTACCTCCCTGGGCGGTTGCTGTCTACCAACCTACTACCTACCTATATTAGGAGGCATTGGTGTCCGCAGGTCATCACAGATTGCACTACCTGCATTTCTGTCCTCATGAATTGCATCCAGAGGGCTTGTAGCAGCAATTCTCCCTGAACATCTTAGGGACAAGATTGGAGTCCAGGACCAAAAGTTCATTGACGGAGCCATGATCTGGGATAACCTAACGGGCTCTGAAACCAGACCTGCTCCCCCAACAACTACAAACAGTCGCACTGGGATGGCCCGATAGTGGAGAAAATAGCCTCAACAATGCTTCAGAGTGTGTCAGGGAAGGATAGAGCCTGCCTCCTGGCAGTGAGAGCTCCTCATGCAGGAGACTTTCTGTTGGCTGTTCCCAACTCCAGCCCTGGCACACGGCTCGACCCATAGACCATCCGCATTGGTGTTGCCCTACGACTTGCCGCCCCTGTTCTCGCCGAACACAGGTGTATTTCTGGCAGTGAAGCAGCAGACCGATTCGAGTACCATGGTCTTGTATGCCGTAAAACCGAGGGAAAGATTGCAAGACATGAGGAGGTTAATAACATTATCAAGAGAAGCCTCGCAACAGCTGGATGCCCAGCAGTAAGGGAGCCACCCCAACTATGCAGATCTTATGGCAGGAAGAAGCGTCCAGATGGTATCACACTTCAACCCTGGACAGACGGTAAGCAGGTGGTGTGGGACTACACATGTGCGTCTACCTTGGCTGATACCAATCTCCAATACACCAGGGAGGAAGGAGGGGCAGCTGCCAGCTTCAGGGAGTCCAAAAAGTCTAGAAAATATGGAGAACTTGCCCATCATTATATGTTTGTTCCCATAGGCTCAGAGACCCTTGGCTCATGGGGAAAGAATGCATCTAAGTTCTTTAAGGAGCTAGGCAAAAGACTCATCAGGGTAACTAGGGAACCCAGGGCAGCTAGTTTTCTGTTCCAGCGACTCAGCGCTGCTGTTCAGAGGGGTAATGTCTGCTGTATTTTGGGCACGCGTCCCAGGTCTGAAGAGCTGGATGAGATTTTTGCATTATAATCAGTGACAAACACGTAACAATATGTACTAGACATGTATCTCTCACATCTCATGTACTGTATATGCCATCTTTATATCAACAATGTGTCTCTTAAAACTTTTGTACCATATTATGTAATAATATATATATATATATATATATATACATAAAATATATATATATATATATATATATATATATATATATATATATATATATATATATATACATATACATTATATATATATATATATATATACATATACATTATATATATATATATATATATACATATACATTATATATATATATATATATACATATACATTATATATATATATATATATATATATATATATATATATATATATCTATATATATATATATATGTGTGTGTGTGTGTGTGTGTGTGTGTGAGTGTGTGTGTGTGTGTGTGTGTGTGTGTGTGTTTGTGCTATATGGAGCAGTTTTGTAGCACTGCTGATTAGCGCTACTTTTCTCTAGTTTTAAGTATCTTATAGCAGTCGTAGCTCTGTTCGTATCTAGCAGGTAGCAGTAAATATATACTAAGATGTTAGTCGGCTGTTGCAGGTGGCATCCTAGCAGGATGGAGTGGTGGAATAGCTTAGATATAGCCTGACTTTCAACTGAGATGGGGCAGGATAACATTTCACAGCTTGTAAATGAGCCTCACTAGGCTAATACTTCTTAACGTGTAAATCAGCTGAGGCAGCATTATAGAGTGCATATTTTACTGTGAGAAATTCTGTATACAAGAGTAACAATCCAAGTCTCGCTTTTTATTGAAAATTTTGAGGTGAGTTTGGCATTTCAAAAAATGTCTTATGTTATAGGTTGCCTAATTTGTTCTATTCATTTATTTTCATTTAGTGTAAGAAACTGAGGAGGTTCGATCCTCCATCCACTAAGCTAGGTCCTGAGTTTGATCAGCTAGGCGGTTGGTAGTCGCCTTAGAAATGAGGACCCCATCTTGGTCTCTGGTCAGTGATGTGTGTTGTGAAGGGGAGTGTGGGAATGACCTCATGTAACCCAGGATTCCCAGGCTGATCTAGTGTGTGCTCACAGAAATTGAGGCAAACACTCTGTGTAGAAGGTGTGTGTACTCACCTAGTTGTACTCACCTAGTTGAGGTTGCAGGGGTCGAGTCCAAGCTCCTGGCCCCGCCTCTTCACTGGTCGCTACTAGGTCACTCTCCCTGAACCATGAGCTTTATCGTACCTCTGCTTAAAGCTATGTATGGATCCTGACTCCACTACATCGCTTCCCAAACTATTCCACTTCCTGACTACTCTGTGGCTGAAGAAATACTTCCTAACATCCCTTTGATTCATCTGTGTCTTCAACTTCCAACTGTGTCCCCTTGTTACTGTGTCCAGTCTCTGGAACATCCTGTCTTTGTCCACCTTGTCAATTCCTCTCAGTATTTTGTAAGTCGTTATCATGTTCCCCCCTATCTCTCCTGTCCTCCAGTGTCGTCAGGTTGATTTCCCTTAACCTCTCCTCATAGGACATACCTCTTAGCTCTGGGACTAGTCTTGTTGCAAACCTTTGCACTTTCTCTAGTTTCTTTACATGCTTGGCTAGGTGTGGGTTCCAAACTGGTGCCGCATACTCCAATATGGGCCTAACGTACACGGTGTACAGGGTCCTGAACGACTCCTTATTAAGATGTCGGAATGATGTTCTGAGGTTAGCTAGGCGCCCATGTGCTGCAGCAGTTATTTGGTTGATGTGCGCTTCAGGAGATGTGCCTGGTGTTATACTCACCCCAAGATCTTTTTCCTAGAGTGAGGTTTGTAGTCTCTGGCCCCCTAGACTGTACTCCGTCTGCGGTCTTCTTTGCCCTTCCCCAATCTTCATGACTTTGCACTTGGTGGGATTGAACTCCAGGAGTCAATTGGTGGACCAGGTCTGCAGCCTGTCCAGATCCCTTTGTAGTTCTGCCTGGTCTTCGATCGAATGAATTCTTCTCATCAACTTCACGTCATCTGCAAACAGTGACACCTCAGAGTTTATTCCTTCTGTCATGTCGTTTACAAATACCAGAAACAGCACTGGTCCTAGGACTGACCCCTGTGGGACCCCGCTGGTCACAGGTGCCATTCTGACACCTCGTCACGTACCATTACTCGCTGCTGTCTTCCTGACAAATATTCCCTGATCCATTGTAGTGCCTTCCCTGTTATCCCTGCTTGGTCCTCCAGTTTTTGCACTAATCTCTTGTGTGGTACTGTGTCAAACGCCTTCTTGCAGTCCAAGAAAATGCAATCCACTCACCCCTCTCTCTCATGTCTTACTGCTGTCACCTTGTCATAGAACTCCAGTAGGTTTTTGACACAGGATTTCCCGTCCCTGAAACCATGTTGGCTGCTGTTGATGAGATCATTCCTTTCTAGGTGTTCCACCACTCTTCTCCTGACAATCTTCTCCATGACTTTGCATACTATACATGTCAGTGACACTGGTCTGTAGTTTACTGCTTCATGTCTGTCTCCTTTTTTAAAGATTGGGACTATATTTGCTGTCTTCCATGCCTCAGGCAATCTCCCTGTTTCGATAGATGTATTGAATATTGTTGTTAGGGGTACACATAGCGCCTCTGCTCCCTCTCTCAGGACCCATGGAGAGATGTTGTCTGGTCCCATTGCCTTTGAGGTATCTAGCTCACTCAGAAGCCTCTTCACTTCTTCCTCGGTTGTGTGTACCGTGTCCAGCACCTGGTGATGTGCCACACCTCTCCGTCCCTCTGGAGCCCTTTCTGTCTCCTCTGTGAACACTTCTTTGAATCTCTTGTTGAGTTCCTCACATACTTCACGGTCATTTCTTGTTGTCTCTCCTCCTTCCTTCCTTAGCCTGATTACCTGGTCCTTGACTGTTGTTTTCCTCCTGATGTGGCTGTATAACAGCTTCGAGTCAGATTTGGCTTTCGCTGCTATGTCGTTTTCATATTGTCGTTGGGCCTCCCTTCTTATCTGTGCATATTCGTTTCTGGCTCTACGACTGCTCTCCTTATTCTCCTGGGTCCTTTGCCTTCTGTATTTCTTCCATTCCCTAGCACACTTGGTTTTTGCCTCCCTGCACCTTTGGGTGAACCATGGGCTCATCCTGGCTTTTTCATTATTCCTGTTTCCCTTGGGTACAAACCTCTCTTCAGATTCCTTGCACATTGTTGCTACATATTCCATCATCTCATTAACTGGCTTCCGTGCCAGTTCTCTGTCCCACTGAACCTCGTTCAGGAAGTTCCTCATTCCCGTGTAGTCCCCTTTCCTGTAGTTTGGTTTCATTTGTCCTGGCCTTCCTGCTTCCCCCTCCACTTGTAGCTCTACTGTGTATTCGAAGCTCAAAACCACATGATCGCTGGCCCCAAGGGGTCTTTCATATGTGATGTCCTCAATATCTGCACTGCTCAAGGTGAATACTAAGTCCAGTCTTGCTGGCTCATCCTCTCCTCTCTCTCTTGTAGTGCCCCTTACGTGTTGGTACATGAAGTTTTCCAGTACCACCTCCATCATCTTAGCCCTCCATGTATCTTGGCCCCCATGTGGCTCCAAGTTCTCCCAGTCGATCTCCTTGTGGTTAAAGTCGCCCATGATCAGGAGCTTTGCCCTGCATGCATGAACTCTTCTGGCCACTGCAGCCAGCGTGTCAACCATCGCTCTATTGCTCTCGTCATACTCATGCCCTGGTCTCCTGCTGTTCTGTGGTGGGTTATACATCACTACAATTACCACCTTGGGACCTCCAGAGTGAAGTGTTCCCGCTATGTAATCACTTTCTTCTCCGCTGTCTCCTCTCTCCAGCTCATCAAAATTCCATCAGTGTTTGATCAGCAGTGCCATTCCTCCACCCCTCCTGTTCCTTCTGTCTTTCCTCAGGATCTGGTATCCCGTTGGAAAGATGGCATCTGTTATTATACCTGTAAGCTTGGTTTCTGTGAGCGCTATGATGTCCGGTGATGTCTCTTTGACTCTTTCGTGCCACTCCTCCCACTTGTTTGTTATTCCATCAGCGTTTGAGTACCATACCTTCAGTTTCCTTTCCAATACTGTGGCTTGGTGGGCCTGTGGGGGTGGGAGACCTGGTAGGATACTGTGGGATTCTATGATTGGGGGTTGGGTGGAAGCTGTAGGTATGGATTGCAGTTTGTGTTGGGATGGTGTGATAGGTTGTGGGGTTCTGAGGATAGTTGTGTGTGTGCTTGCCCTTGCTTCTCTGTTCTGCTCTGACTGACCTCTGCTGGTTCCATTCTTGTTTTCGTTCCTATCTCATTTCGCTTTTTTGTCCTCTCCCTCAGGTGCTGTCTCTCCGTGTTCTGTCTCTGTCTAGGAACACCTTGTACTCTTCCGAGTTTTTCAACCTTGGTTTCTCTTGGAGGATCCTGTTCCTCACTATTTCTGTCCTGAGAATCAGCTTGATCGGTCGGTTTCTCCCCTTCACATAAGAACATAAGAACGAAGGAACACTGCAGAAGGCCTACTGGCCCATGCGAGGCAGGTCCAAGTCTCCTACTGGCTTAAGCCAATGCACCCAACCTAGTCAGGTCAGGTCACATTGACTTAAGGGAGGAACACGGCAATCGACCTGGTAGCACAAGCTATCAGGTCCAACTCACACCCACCCACATCCACTCATGTATTTATCAAACCTATTTTTAAAGCTACACAACGTTCTGGCCTCTATAACTGTACTCGGGAGTTTGTTCCACTCATCCACAACTCTATTACCAAACCAGTACTTTCCTATATCCTTCCTGAATCTGAATTTTTCCAACTTAAAACCATTGCTGCGAGTCCTGTCTAGGCTAGATATTTTCAGCACACTATTTACATCCCCTTTATTTATTCCTGTCTTCCATTTATACACCTCAATCATATCCCCCCTAATTCTACGTCTTTCTAGAGAGTGCAGATTCAGGGCCCTTAGTCTATCCTCATAGGGAAGGTTTCTGATACATGGGATCAACTTTGTCATCCTCCTTTGTACATTTTCCAGAGAATTTATATCCATTCAGTAATAAGGTGACCAAAACTGTGCAGCATAATCTAAATGAGGCCTAACCAAGGATGTATAGAGTTGAAGAACAACCTGAGGACTCCTATTATTTATGCTTCTTGATATGAAGCCAAGGATTCTATTAGCTTTATTGCGAACACTTATGCACTG
>NC_091311.1:26143488-26180988 GCF_038502225.1 Cherax quadricarinatus
TTGAACGATTCCTTATTAAGGTATCGGAAAGCTATTCTCAGGTTTGCCAAGCGCCCGTATGCTGCAGCAGTTATTTGGTTGATGTGTGCCTCCGGTGATGTGCTCGGTGTTATGGTCACCCCAAGGTCTTTTTCTTTGAGTGAGGTCTGTAGTCTTTGTCCACCTAGCCTATACTCTGTCTGCGGTCTTCTTTGCCCCTCCCCAATCTTCATGACTTTGCATTTGGCTGGATTGAATTCGAGAAGCCAGTTACTGGACCACATGTCCATCCTGTCCAGGTCTCTTTGCAGTCTTGCCTCATCCTCGTCCGATTTAATTCTTCTCATGAACTTCACATCATCTGCGAACAGGGACACTTCAGAGTCTATTCCTTCCATCATGTCGTTCACATATATAAAAAATAGCACTGGTCCTAGAACTGACCCCTGTGGGACCCCGCTCGTAACAGGCGCCCACTGTGATACCTCTTCACGTACCATGACTCGTCGCTGCCTCCCTGTCAGGTATTCCCTGAGCCATTGCAGTGCCCTCCCTGTTACATGTGCCTGATCCTCCAGCTTCTGCACTGATCTCTTGTGGGGAACTGTGTCAAAGCCCTTCCTGCAGTCTAGGAAAACGCAATCTACCCACCCCTCTCTCTCGTGTCTTACTTCTGTTACCTTGTGTGTGTGTGTATACGTGTGTGTGTATGTGTGTGTGTGTGTGTGTGTGTGTGTGTGTGTGTGTGTGTGTGTGTGTGTGTGTGTGTGTGTGTGTGTGTGTGTATGTGTGTATATGTGTGTGTGTGTGTGTGTGTGTGTGTGTGTGTGTGTGTGTGTGTGTGTGTGTGTGTGTGTTTACGAGTTGGATACGTTACAATAAAACACAAGAGCAGTACAATATTAACTGACTTCAGATAATGTCTTCCTTCAGATACATCGATGAAATTATTATCACATGAAAGTAGAAGTAATAACCATTTGACACATACAATTTTCATCGAGCTAGTTCTCATCAGTGAAGTTAGTGAGAGAGACAGTGAGTTAGTTCTCATCAGTGAAGTTAGTGAGAGAGACAGTGAGTTAGTTCTCATCAGTGAAGTTAGTGAGAGAGACAGTGAGTTAGTTCTCATCACTGAAATTAGTGTGAGAGACAGTGAGTTAGTTTTCATCACTAAAGTTAGTGAGAAAGACAGTGAGTTAGTTTTCATCACTAAAGTTAGTGAGAAAGACAGTGAGTTAGTTCTCATCAGTGAAGTTAGTGAGAGAGACAGTGAGTTAGTTCTCATCACTGAAGTTAGTGAGAGAGACAGTGAGTTAGTTCTCATCAGTGAAGTTAGTGAGAGAGACAGTGAGTTAGTTCTCATCAGTGAAGTTAGTGAGAGAGACAGTGAGTTAGTTCTCATCACTGAAGTTAGTGAGAGAGAGAGTGAGTTAGTTCTCATCAGTGAAGTTAGTGAGAGAGACAGTGAGTTAGTTCTCATCACTGAAGTTAGTGAGAGAGAGAGTGAGTTAGTTCTCATCACTGAAGTTAGTGAGAGAGACAGTGAGTTAGTTCTCATCACTGAAGTTAGTGAGAGAGAGAGTGAGTTAGTTCTCATCAGTGAAGTTAGTGAGAGAGACAGTGAGTTAGTTCTCATCACTGAAGTTAGTGAGAGAGAGAGTGAGTTAGTTCTCATCACTGAAGTTAGTGAGAGAGACAGTGAGTTAGTTCTCATCACTGAAGTTAGTGAGAGAGAGAGTGAGTTAGTTCTCATCAGTGAAGTTAGTGAGAGAGACAGTGAGTTAGTTCTCATCAGTGAAGTTAGTGAGAGAGACAGTGAGTTAGTTCTCATCAGTGAAGTTAGTGAGAGAGACAGTGAGTTAGTTCTCATCAGTGAAGTTAGTGAGAGAGACAGTGAGTTAGTTCTCATCACTGAAGTTAGTGAGAGAGAGAGTGAGTTAGTTCTCATCAGTGAAGTTAGTGAGAGAGACAGTGAGTTAGTTCTCATCACTGAAGTTAGTGAGAGAGAGAGTGAGTTAGTTCTCATCAGTGAAGTTAGTGAGAGAGACAGTGAGTTAGTTCTCATCACTGAAGTTAGTGAGAGAGAGAGTGAGTTAGTTCTCATCAGTGAAGTTAGTGAGAGAGACATTGAGTTAGTTCTCATCACTGAAGTTAGTGAGAGAGAGAGTGAGTTAGTTCTCATCAGTGAAGTTAGTGAGAGAGACAGTGAGTTAGTTCTCATCAGTGAAGTTAGTGAGAGAGACAGTGAGTTAGTTCTCATCAGTGAAGTTAGTGAGAGAGACAGTGAGTTAGTTCTCATCAGTGAAGTTAGTGAGAGAGACAGTGAGTTAGTTCTCATCAGTGAAGTTAGTGAGAGAGACAGTGAGTTAGTTCTCATCAGTGAAGTTAGTGAGAGAGACAGTGAGTTAGTTCTCATCAGTGAAGTTAGTGAGAGAGACAGTGAGTTAGTTCTCATCAGTGAAGTTAGTGAGAGAGACAATGAGTTAGTTCTCATCACTGAAGTTAGTGAGAGAGACAGTGAGTTAGTTCTCATCAGTGAAGTTAGTGAGAGAGACAGTGAGTTAGTTCTCATCAGTGAAGTTAGTGAGAGAGACAGTGAGTTAGTTCTCATCAGTGAAGTTAGTGAGAGAGACAATGAGTTAGTTCTCATCACTGAAGTTAGTGAGAGACAATGAGTTAGTTCTCATCACTGAAGTTAGTGAGAGAGACAGTGAGTTAGTTCTCATCACTGAAGTTAGTGAGAGAGAGAGTGAGTTAGTTCTCATCAGTGAAGTTAGTGAGAGAGACAATGAGTTAGTTCTCATCACTGAAGTTAGTGAGAGAGACAGTGAGTTAGTTCTCATCACTGAAGTTAGTGAGAGAGAGAGTGAGTTAGTTCTCATCAGTGAAGTTAGTGAGAGAGACAATGAGTTAGTTCTCATCACTGAAATTAGTGAGAGAGACAGTGAGTTAGTTCTCATCAGTGAAGTTAGTGAGAGAGACAATGAGTTAGTTCTCATCACTGAAGTTAGTGAGAGAGACAATGAGTTAGTTCTCATCAGTGAAGTTAGTGAGAGAGACAGTGAGTTAGTTCTCATCACTGAAATTAGTGAGAGAGACAGTGAGTTAGTTCTCATCACTGAAGTTAGTGTGAGAGACAATGAGTTAGTTCTCATCACTGAAATTAGTGAGAGAGACAGTGAGTTAGTTCTCATCAGTGAAGTTAGTGAGAGAGACAGTGAGTTAGTTCTCATCACTGAAATTAGTGAGAGAGACAGTGAGTTAGTTCTCATCAGTGAAGTTAGTGAGAGAGACAGTGAGTTAGTTCTCATCAGTGAAGTTAGTGAGAGAGACAGTGAGTTAGTTCTCATCACTGAAATTAGTGAGAGAGACAGTTAGTTCTCATCACTGAAGTTAGTGAGAGAGACAGTGAGTTAGTTCTCATCACTGAAGTTAGTGAGAGAGACAGTGAGTTAGTTCTCATCACTGAAGTTAGAAAGACAGTGAGTTAGTTTTCATCACTGAAGTTAGTAAGAAAGACATTGAGTTAGTTCTCATCACAGAAGTTAGTGAGAATCCAGTGAGTTAGTTCTCATCACAGATGTTAGTGAGAAAGACAGTGAGTTAGTTTTCATCACTAAAGTTAGTGAGAAAGACAGTGAGTTAGTTCTTATCACTGAAGTTAGTGAGAAAGACAGTGAGTTAGTTTTCATCACTAAAGTTAGTGAGAAAGACAGTGAGTTAGTTCTTATCACTGAAGTTAGTGAGAAAGACAGTGAGTTAGTTCTTATCAATGAAGTTAGTGAGAAATACAGTAAGTCAGTTCTTATCACTGAAGTTAGTGAGAAAGACAGTGAGTTAGTTAGTTCTTATCACTGAAGTTAGTGAGAAAGACAGTGAGTTAGTTCTTATCAATGAAGTTAGTGAGAAATACAGTAAGTCAGTTCTTATCACTGAAGTTAGTGAGAAAGACAGTGAGTTAGTTAGTTCTTATCACTGAAGTTAGTGAGAAAGACAGTGAGTTAGTTAGTTCTTATCACTGAAGTTAGGGAGAAAGACAGTGAGTTCTCATCACTGAATTTAGTGAGAGAGACAGTAAGTCAGTTCTTATCACTGTAGTGAGAAAGACAGTAAGTCAGTTCTCATCACTGAAGTTAGTGAGAAAGACAGTGAGTTAGTTCTTATCACTGAAGTTAGTGAGAAAGACAGTGAGTTAGTTCTCATCACAGAAGTTAGTGAGAAAGACAGTGAGTTAGTTCTCATCACTGAAGTTAGTGAGAAAAAGGGTAGATAACCGTCCGGCATATAATTATAATCAATATTAATCCATCATTAGAATTTCCCTGTTAACATGTAATAATAAGACTCTCAGTACATTGTATACATTGTTTTACTTAACATTCTGAGCAGATTCAACGAAGGGAAGTGTTGGTAGGATCACTTGACACGTTGCCTTTATTCAGGCAGCTCACACTACTAGCCAGACATCTCACACTACTAGCCAGACATCTCACACTACTAGTCAGACATCTCACACTACTAGTCAGACATCTCACACTACTAGTCAGACATCTCACACTACTAGACAGACATCTCACACTACTAGCCAGACATCTCACACTACTAGCCAGACATCTCACATTACTAGCCAGACATCTCACACTACTAGCCAGACATCTCACACTACTAGCCAGACATCTCACACTACTAGTCAGACATCTCACACTACTAGCCAGACATCTCACACTACTAGTCAGACATCTCACACTACTAGTCAGACATCACACACTACTAGTCAGACATCTCACACTACTAGTCAGACATCTCACACTACTAGTCAGACATCTCACACTACTAGTCAGACATCTCACACTACTAGCCTGACATCTCACACTACTAGCCAGACATCTCACACTACTAGTCAGACATCTCACACTACTAGTCAGACATCTCACACTACTAGCCAGACATCTCACACTACTAGCCAGACATCTCACACTACTAGTCAGACATCTCACACTACTAGTCAGACATCTCACACTACTAGTCAGACATCTCACACTACTAGTCAGACATCTCACACTACTAGTCAGACATCTCACACTACTAGTCAGACATCTCACACTACTAGCCTGACATCTCACACTACTAGCCAGACATCTCACACTACTAGCCAGACATCTCACACTACTAGTCAGACATCTCACACTACTAGCCAGACATCTCACACTACTAGCCAGACATCTCACACTACTAGCCAGACATCTCACACTACTAGCCAGACATCTCACACTACTAGCCAGACATCTCACACTACTAGTCAGACATCTCACACTACTAGACAGACATCTCACACTACTAGACAGACATCTCACACTACTAGCCAGACATCTCACACTACTAGCCAGACATCTCACACTACTAGCCAGACATCTCACACTACTAGCCAGACATCTCACACTACTAGCCAGACATCTCACACTACTAGCCAGACATCTCACACTACTAGCCATACATCTCACACTACTAGCCAGACATCTCACACTACTAGCCAGACATCTCACACTACTAGTCAGACATCTCACACTACTAGACAGACATCTCACACTACTAGACAGACATCTCACACTACTAGCCAGACATCTCACACTACTAGCCAGACATCTCACACTACTAGCCAGACATCTCACACTACTAGTCAGACATCTCACACTACTAGCCAGACATCTCACACTACTAGCCAGACATCTCACACTACTAGTCAGACATCTCACACTACTAGTCAGACATCTCACACTACTAGCCAGACATCTCACACTACTAGTCAGACATCTCACACTACTAGTCAGACATCTCACACTACTAGTCAGACATCTCACACTACTAGCCAGACATCTCACACTACTAGCATGTGCACAGCTGTCAGGACAACATGTATGTACTCAGCTGTTAAGACAACATGTGTGTGTACAGCTGTCAGGACAACATGCATTTGTAAGTTGTCAGGACAACATGCATGTGTACAGCTGTCAGAACAACATGCATGTGTACAGTAGTCAGAACAACATGCATATGTACAGCTGTCAGGGCAACATACAAGTGTACAGCTGTCAGGACAACATGCAAGTGTACAGCTGTTAGGACAACGTGTATGTGTACAGCTGTTAGGACAACGTGTATGTGTACAGCAGTCAGGACAACATGCATTTGTACAGCTGTCAGGACAACATGCATGTGTACAGCTGTCAGGACAACATGCATGTGTACAGCTGTCAGGACAACATGCATGTGTACAGCTGTCAGGACAACATGCATGTGTACAGCTGTTAGGGCAACATGTGTGTGTGCAGCTGCCAGCACAACAAATATAAGTGCAGCTGTCAGGACAACATGCATGTGTACAGCTGTCAGGACAACATGTATGTACTCAGATGTCAGGACAACATACATGTGTACAGCTGCCAGGACAACATGCAAGTGTGCAGCTGTCAGGACAACGTGCATGAGTATAGCTGTCAGGACAACATGCTTGTTTACAGCTGTCTGGACAACATGCATGTGTACAGCTGTTAGGGCAACATGTGTGTGTGCAGCTGCGAGCACAACAAATATAAGTGCAGCTGTCAGGACAACATGCATGTGTACATCTGTCAGGACAGCATGCATGTGTACAGCTGTCAGGACAACGTGCATGTGTACATCTGTCATGACAACATGCATGTGTACAGCTGTCAGGACATGTATGTGTACAGCTGTCAGGACAGCATGCATGTGTACAGCTGTCAGGACAACGTGCATGTGTACATCTGTCATGACAACATGCATGTGTACAGCTGTCAGGACATGTATGTGTACAGCTGTCAGGACAGCATGCATGTGTACAGCTGTCAGGACAACGTGCATGAGTATAGCTGTCTGGACAACATGCATGTGTACAGCTGTCAGAACATGCATGTGTACAGCTGTCAGGACAACATGCATGTGTACAGCTGTCAGAACATGCATGTGTACAGCTGTCAGGACAACATGTATGTGTACAGCTGTCAGGACAACATGCATGTGTACAGCTGTCAGGACAACATACATGTGTACAGCTGTCAGGACAACATGCAAGTGTACAGCTGCCAGGACAACATGCAAGTGTGCAGCTGTCAGGACAACATGCATGTGTACAGCTGACAGGACAACATGCTTGTACACAGCTGTCAGGACATGTATGTGTACAGCTGTCAGGACAACATGCATGTGTACAGCTGACAGGACAACATGCTTGTACACAGCTGTCAGGACATGTATGTGTACAGCTGTCAGGACAACATGCATGTGTACAGCTGTCAGGACAACATGCATGTGTACAGCTGTCAGGACAACATGCAAGTGTACAGCTGTCAGGACAACATGCATGTGTACAGCTGTCAGGACAACATGCCTGTACACAGCTGCTAGGGCAACATGTATGTGTACAGCTGTCAGGACAACATGCATGTACACAGCTGTCAGGACAACGTGCATGTGTACAGCTGTCAGGACAACGTGCATGTGTACAGCTGTCAGGACAACGTGCATGTGTACAGCTGTCAGGACAACATGCATGTGTACAGCTGTCAGGACAGCATGCATGTGTACAGGTGTTAGGGCAGCATGTATGTGTACAGCTGTCAGGACAACATGCATGTGCACAACTCTCTGGACAACATGTATGTGTGCAATTGTCAGGACAACATGCTTGTGTACAGCTGTCAGGAGAACATACATGTGTACAGCTGTCGGGACAGCATGCATGTGTACAGGTGTTAGGGCAGCATGTATGTGTACAGCTGTCAGGGCAACATGCATGTACACAGCTGTCAGGACAACGTGCATGTGTACAGCTGTCAGGAGAACATACATGTGTACAGCTGTCGGGACAGCATGCATGTGTACAGGTGTTAGGGCAGCACGTATGTGTACAGTTGTCAGGACAATATAAATGTGTACAGCTGTCAATACAACTCGTTACTTTACATCTGTCAAGACAATATGCATGTGCACAGCTCTCATAACAATATACGTGTGTACAGTTGTCAAGATAACGTACTTGTGCACGCTTCACAAAACAGCATTCATATGTGCAGATGCCAAAACAACATGCATGTACACAGCTGTCAAATCAACATTTAAGTGCACAGCTTTCAAGACAACATAAGAAAGAAGGAACACTGCAAGAGGTCTAGTGACCCGTGCGAATACAGCTTTCAAAACAACATACATGTGCACTGCTGTCAAAACAACATACATGTGGACAGCTGTCAAAACAACATACATGTGCACTGCTGTCAAAACAACATACATGTGGACAGCTGTCTAAACAACATACATGTGGACAGCTGTCTAAACAACATACTTGTGGACAGGCGTCAACGAAAACATACAAGACATCATTCAGACTTTTATATCAAAAACTAATTTCAAATTTCGTAAGAGGGTTTTTGAGCTATTCCATAGGGTCCTCGCACCAAGCCTCAACATATTAAAAAAACTAAACACATTTGAAACAATCTCTTTACCTATAACAGATTCCTACGGTTATTACACCTCACCCTACGGCAGCACGCAGAACTTAACACAATGGTATACAGTAACGACAAGTTGATGAATAAGGTACATGTAAAACACCCGAATCTATTTATTTTGAAAATATAGTAATAAAGACATCCTGGTGTTGCATAAGTATCGCATTCATCAAATTTCCTTCGTGAAGACAGCTATTGGCTGTTGGTAAACTCAAACTCCCTCTTGATGGCAGCTATTGAATGTTGGTAATCTCAAGCTCTCTCTTGAAAACAGCTAATTGTCAGCTGGTAATCACCTTTACAATGAAGTGAGGATGTTGAAAACTCTTGGTCAATTTTTAACATATCATCTCTCAGTGTTCTCAATCCAACCATGCCTGGTGTAGTTTTTTCCGGTATGTTGAATATCTTGTTGCGCATCGTTCATGTGCATCCTTGTTATACATTCTTGTTGTGAATCCTTGCATCAAACTAGTCAGGGGACCTTGACGAATACCCTTTAAGGACTCCTGGTTTATAAGACATGTCAGAAAGCTGTATGCCCTCTTAGCTAACAAGAGAATTAGCTACAGGGCCTCAATGTCGAGTCAATTCCTGATCAGCCAGGCAGAGGTGTCTGTGCTGGACTGCGTACTGGAACAACAATTATCTGACTCATCAAGCCATCAACTAGGAGACCTGTTCTAGAACTGGGATGCCGGGGCGACGCTCCCTGCATCCTCTGTTGACAACAGAAGTAGCAACATCACGTAAAACTCTGCGGTGTTGGCTACTCACTTTTCACTAGAAACTATTAAACAAAATTTTCGACCTGAACAAATCGGATCGTTCCTCAGTATATTGAAAAATGTGTCTGATTTTATTGCCTAAAGAACTTTCTCACTGTTTACCTCAATTCACTCTGAGGAAGGAAAAGAAAAAATAAATAATTTTAGAAACTTTCAGATATTAATAAATATATTCAAGTGAATAATAATTTTATGAAAAAAAATACTAATGTCACGTTGTAACTTTATTAAGGAATGACCGGGGTTCGAACCCGAGGCCAGCGTGTGTTAGTTCTGGGCTCTCACACTACAGTTTGGTGGCCAAAAGTTACAATATTATCAACAACATGTTTTAAACATAATACTGATAATGCGTTAGGAGTGACAAAAGCTAGATTTATCACAGCAACTGAATTTGATTATAAAAACGCGGAGTGACATTACCAGCAAGGAGTACCATCACACTGCACTTGGAAGAGAATTGTCAGATCTGTGCCTGGCTAGAACTGTCTTAATGAGGAGCACCGGGAAGTGGTGAAGTTTGTCATCGTTGACGTCTTTGTGTCTTAAATTCATTCACTTTCAACTATGGCAGATGGGATATTGGAGACAAAATTGGACTGCCAATACTCACCTGTGTTCAGTGAGGATGGGACGGCGAGGCGAAGCACTGTAACAATGAGAATTTTCTGACAACTAATAGGTCACCCAAAGCATGCTAGGAGTAAGCTTGGGCCTCCTTAGAGGCGTTCTTAATCAATGTTAAGATAATTTTCTCCACCATAAAGCTGTCCATATAAAATATTTCGTGATCTTTTGAAGAAACTGGTCAACTTGAAGAGGTTCTAAGAATATCTCACTGCGATGGAAATTTGGCGACTGTACAGCAAAAATTGTCTAAAGAACCCCTCGACTGAAAGTTAAGACACATGTGCAACATCTGGATATCTTTATTGTAGACGTTTCGCCATCCAGTGGCTTTATCAATACAGATTCTAGGACATAATAGGAAGACAGTAGAACTATATACAAAAGATGAGGAAATCAGTCCCTCAGCCTTGGAGTTAGTGTTCACAGCATCGTGGTGGAGAAGAATCAGATTCTCCTCCACCACGATGCTCTTCACACCAACTCCAAGGCTGAGGGACTGATTACCTCATCTTTTGTATATACTTCTACTGTCTTCCAATTATGTCCTAGAATCTGTATTGATAAAGCCACTGGTTAGCGAAACGTCTACAATAAAGATATCCAGATGTTGCACATGTGTCTTAACTTTCATATTGTCGGTATTTTATACCTTTCATGCACAACCCCTCGATTAATTCCCAAACTGTGCTCGACTTTGCAAAGTATTGTGAGTGCAGGCCGAGTTAGTTAACCCCATAACCAACAACACTGTAGCATGCACTTAATATCACTAACAATGAAGAACGTGGGATGGTAAACTTTGCATTCTAAATTCCAGCAGAATCACTCGAATGTTCTGTGAATATTTTGTTGTACTGTTAGAAATAATGCAAAAATTATTGTAATGCAAATAATGTTCTACTTGTGTTATCTCAGGAATCCTATCCTCTCTCTCCGAGCCTAACTGGAAGCGATTCTTGATCGCATTAGCGATCTGTATAACCCTGAAGCTAATAACCAGGAGAGCGCACACACACTTTCCTGGATATTAGTTTCAGGAGTTAGTCGTATTCCTTTAAAAGAAATATGATATCTTGGGATCCCGTCACACAAGGAAGGAGGGAGCACATCTCTAGACATGGGATATCCTGGGAAATCTTAAACACTTACACTATGTAGTACATGAGTTACATTACTTTGCGAAGTTAATAAGCGTACTTTATCCTCGCTAGCTGCTCCTCGAGAAAAGCTTAAAATGAGAGATATCTGCTAAGTCTCCTGAGGTATAAGAGATCCCAGGCTCTTCTATTGTTAGAGAATCTCACCTTCGTTTATTGTTTGAGTCTTGGGAGGCTAGGACGAAGCGGCAAGACTCAGGACCAGGAAACTTGACCCTTGCACCTCCGAAAAGGTTTTGTGTGTGTGTGTGTGTGTGTGTGTGTGTGTGTGTGTGTGTGTGTGTGTGTGTGTGTGTGTGTGTGTGTGTGTGTGTGTTTGTGTGTGTGTGTGTGAGTGTGTGTGTGTGTGTGTGTGCGTGTGTGTGTGTTTGTGTGTGTGTATGTGTGTGTGTGAGTGTGTGTGTGTGTGTGTGTGTGTTTGTGTGTATATATACATGTGTGTGTGTGTGTGCGTGCGTGTGTGTATGTGTGTACACTAGCTAGGCGGCAAAACTCAATCAGACACGCACACAGCAAACATACACACAACATACACACAACAAACACACAACAAACATACACACAACAAACATACAACAAACATACACACAACAAACACACAACAAACATACACACAACAAACGCACAACAAACATACACACAACAAACACACAACATAAACACAACAAACATACACTCAACAAACACACATGTTTGCTAACATGCGGTTATTAAAGCACTAATTGGATTTTTTTGACAAGGCGTTTGTTTGATTCTCTGAGTCCTTGTATGTTTCTCTGTTTCCTTGTTTGTTGTTGCCTCAGTGTTTACTTAATTCTCGCTGCCGTTCAGGCACTCCCATTGTTTGTTTGTTTGTTTGTTTCTTTGTTTGTTTGTTTGTTTCCATGATGTATGGCCTTATTAACATTTACCAATTAATATGAAGAAAATACCTTTATTCTCATGCAGCCAGATGAAGGTCACTTGTCAAGGTCAAAGTCAGATGCGAATATCGCAGGTGTTCACATCTGACTTTGATGTCACAGGTAAAGGTCAAGGGTCAAAGTCACATGTCAAGGTCACAGGTCAAGGTCACTGGTCAAAGTCACAGGTCAATGTTATAGGTCAAAGTTACATGTGAAAGTCACAGGTCAGGTGACAGGTTAAAGTTACAGGCCGGGTCAGCTCATAGGACAAAGTAACAGGTCAACGTTTGAGGCTAAAGTCGCTGGTTAAAGTCACAGGTCAAACTCAGAAGTCAGTGTCACAGGTCAAGGTCATAGGTCAAGGTCACAGGTCAAAGTTACGTATCAAAATCACCTGTCAACGTCACAGGTTAAAAATCACCTGTCAAGGTCACAGGTTAAAATCACAAGTCAAGATCACAGGTTTAGGTCACAGGTCTAGGTCACAGGTCTAGGTCACAGGTCTAGGTCACAGGTCTAAGTCACAGGTCTAGGCCACAGGTCTAGGTCACAGGTCTAGGTCACAGATCTAGGCCACAGGTCTAGGCCACAGGCCTGGGTCACAGGTCTAGGTCACAGGTCTAAGTCACAGGTTTAGGTCACAGGTCTAGGTCACAGGTCTAGGTCACAGGTCTAGGTCACAGGTCTAGGTCACAGGTTTAGGTCACAGGTCTAAGTCAGGTCTAGGTCACAGGTCTAGGTCACAGGTCTAGGTCACAGGTCTAGGTCACAGGTCTAAGTCACAGGTCTAGGCCACAGGTCTAGGTCACAGGTCTAGGTCACAGATCTAGGCCACAGGTCTAGGCCACAGGCCTGGGTCACAGGTCTAGGTCACAGGTCTAAGTCACAGGTTTAGGTCACAGGTCTAGGTCACAGGTCTAGGTCACAGGTCTAGGTCACAGGTCTAGGTCACAGGTTTAGGTCACAGGTCTAGGCCACAGGTCTAGGTCACAGGTTTAGGTCACAGGTCTAGGTCACAGGTCTAGGTCACAGGTCAAGGTCACAGGTCTAGGTCACAGGTCTAGGTCTCAGGTCTAGGTCACAGGTCTAGGTCACAGGTCTAAGTCAGGTCTAGGTCACAGGTCTAGGTCACAGGTCATGTAATAAAATATACCAAACCAGCATTTGTTTCCGCGTCAAAACACTCATCCGGACACACTAACAACATTTGCTTACAAATACCAAGTCATAATAGAGGTAATTACGGTGCAGGCTACCACCAGCTCTGTCAGCGGAGCAATAAATGGCAATTTCCTCGGTGATTAAGTAGTACCGATTGATGAAATTATTTTTATTTATTAGCAAAAAGTGTTTAGACGCTTTGATGAATGACTGTGATGAACGAGATGGTTATGATTTGTTGGAACGAGTGTTTAGATATTTTTATGAATTAGAGGACCGGAGTGGCAAACAATTTTTTAATAATCGTGAAAGGCTACAATAATGCACAACTTTAGCACACTTTAGAAAAAAAATCTGATGGCAGTGTTTCGTTTTGTCCAGGACTGTTCTTAAGTCTTGATAACGGTCCAGTACAGACCGAAACGTCATCAACAGGTCTTATCTAAAAGGAAAGTTAGTGGTGCAACTCATCCTCTTCCACGACTCTGTTACTGAACTGCTTCTCAACTTCAGTAACTAAGACCAAATCTGGTTTAGGTATTAATAGTTCCCATTCAAACCTTGGCAGATGCAGCCTCTCCTCACACACACACACACACACACACACACACACACACACACACACACACACACACACACACACACACACACACACACACACACACACACACACACACACACATAAGTTTATATTCAACGAATTATGAGACTTTGGTGTAAAGTTGGTTTCTTAGGTATAAAGTGTATTGACTACACGAGGGTCTTCAAGAATGCACGTCCCTCTCAACACCACCTGCCAAGGATACCCTGATTTAGGTATTAAGCATAGTGAAGCATATAACCCTCCTTGTGTGTTTATTACATACTGAGAATATTGAGACAAATGACGTAGAACCGACAAGTGGTGGAACGACACATTTTCAGAGTAGAACTTTATTGAGGTGTTTCGCCTGTGAATAGACTTCTTCAGGGATGTACAACAGTCAACTTGATACAAGTATAGTGAGGTGAGTGATCGGATCATTGAGGCTACTGTGTGGGTGAATTACGGGACGGAGTCCTGCAGGAGGCCAGCCACTATGGCTAAACTGAAAGCTCCTTGATCCTGGTGGATTGTATTTTGTCTTTGGATTAAAGCAGCTTCCAGGCATCTGTGTCCTTAAAGACCAGCATGGAGTCCTTCTAAGGCATCAGATGTACACTATACAGCCCTGCCCCTATGCATCACTCAGGCGTTGAACATGTTGAGTTCTGTAGACACACTGGTGTTCTTCAAACATGATACCTAGTCTACGAGAAGTGTCTTCCACATATTGCTGGTTACAACAACATGGAATGAGATAAGCTCCTGGTCAAGTCTTGATGATCTTGGATGTAATAGTGACAAATAACAAAAAAAAGCACAATACCGTGACTGGACGATACACAAATAACCCACACATAGAAGAGAGGAGCTTACGACCACTACCACTACTACTACTACTACTACTACTACTACCACCACCACTACCTCTTCCTGCCTATATATACCCGTCCTGTTCTACTGCTCGTTAGTGTGACTTTGTAAATGGCCCAAGTCGGACCGAAACGTCGTCGTAAGCTTCTCTCTTCTATGTGCGGGTTATTTGTGTAATAGTGGCAACATCTATGTTGCTCTAGACGAAGGTGGGTGCAATATATTCCGCAGTGAGACCTATAGAAACGATTAGTTTTCTGTCAGTGTTGTTTTCTGGTTTCGGTGAGGTGAAGATTGTATATACACGCTCCCTGCAGTCCCGTATGATACATGCCTGAAATTTTAGTGCAAGAGGATTGCTTGAGACATGTTGCGTTGAGGGCAGACACACGATTTATTTGGTTTTGAATTTATTATAATAAATAATATTAAAAATAAGTGCAAGTAAATATTAGCACATTTTACAGAGACAGCATTTAATGTGACAAAGTTTCGCTCTGTGTAGAGCTTTGTCAAGTTAAATGATAATGCACTACATAGAGCGACAGTTTGTCACTATTAAAGCTTGTCCTGTACAAGGACATTAAGACTGAAAATCAAACCAAGGCAACTAGCACCTCTTTAAAAGGATTTAACACATCCCTAAAACAATTCAATATCTTTTCCATACAATTCATCATTATCTTAATATAATTCATCACTTTCTCATTACTATTCATCACCTCTTAAAAACATTACATCATCACCTTAATACAGTTCATTACGTCACTTTAAAAATCAACGTCACAATACAGTAAAACTCAACAATTCTGTAAATAAATTAAAAACATTACCCCAAAAAATTCAAAACTTCTTCCTTAAAAATCAACATTTCCTCCATAAATTTCGACTTTAAGAAAAAAAGTCTCACAAAATCCTCCATGGTTAAGTTACAGTGTGTGGCAGTGCCTGTCAGTTCGCTCTCACTCACTCACTCACTCACTCACTCACTCACTCACTCACTCACTCACTCACTCACTCACTCACACACACTCACACACACACTCACACTCACTCACACTCACTCACACTCACTCACACTCACTCACACTCACTTACACTCACTCACACTCACTCACACTCACTCACTCTCTCACTCTCTCTCTCTCTCTCTCTCTCTCTCTCTCTCTCTCTCTCTCTCTCTCTCTCTCTCACTCTCTCTCTCTCTCTCACTCTCACACTCACTCTCTCTCTCTCTCTCACTCTCTCTCTCTCTCTCTCTCTCTCTCTCTCTCTCTCTCTCTCTCTCTCTCTCTCTCTCTCTCTCTCTCTCTCTCTCTCTCTCCTCTCTCTCTCTCTCTCTCTCCCTCTCTCTCTCTCTCTCTCCACATAGTTCAACACCGCCACCACCATCACCACCACAACGACCACCATCACCACCACAACGACCACCAACACCAATACTACCACCACCAACACCACAACCTCCACCACCAAACTAGCGGTTAAATAGTTAACCTGCCGGCCGGCAGTACCACTGGGTACGTCATCAAACCCAATGTGGGGACTGCTGAGCCGGCCTTAGAGCAGTAAGTTCCTGAGTGCCTCACGGTGCACATCTAAGCAGTAGGTACCTGACCACCTAAGGGTACAGTCTACTGGCTTTAGTAACAGTATGTACCTGAGCGCCTCAGGATACGCACCTAAGCAGTAGGTACCTGCACACCTAAGGGTACACGTCTACTGGCTTCAACATTAAGTACCTGAACTCCTCAGGGTACACATCTACGTAGTAGGTACCTGACCACCTAATCGTACCTATCTACTGGCGTTAGAAGAACCGCTCACCGCAGCTCACTGAGTCTGTTGGCCTCAGTTACTTGACGGCCGCATTCAGTGAGCTTGCAGCATGGTGTTCGGCTAGCGGTGTGTCAACCGGCTTTGGAGAGGATTTACTGGACTACCGGTGATGTCTGTGGACTCACCGTCTACGTTGATCAACTGTGGGCCGGAATCATCAGATGCTGTTTAGTGGGACATTACATGAAGAAAAGGTTGGAGTGTTACACTGAACTGGGCCAGGACCGTAGTGTGACACTTAGGAACGTATGATGGAGTGGAACACTGAGATATGCACAGGACCGTAGTGGAACACTGAGATGAAAAGGGTGTCGTGGGACACTGAAGATGGCCTGGTTGTAGTGTACACTGAATAGTGTCATGTGACTGGTCTCGTGTCGTGAGAAGCAGTTGATTGTAATTTATTATTATACAAATGTTACTTAATTTATTATTTTAGCATAGAGAGATATATATATATAGTGACAGTAGTGTCAAGAGTTGTACCCTGTGTAGGGTTATGAATTATTTATGATTTTAGTTAGATGCTAATTATAATTTATTATAGTAACATGTACATATTATTATATCATAGTTCAAATACCTCTAGACCAAAGATAGTTGATTTTTATATATATTAAAGATTAATTTATTAATGTGTGTATTTATGTATCCCGAACTCTTTATTACAAAAGAAGTAAATCTTAATATCTTCATCTTTTAGAAATTACTTTTTTTGTAATAACCACCAACACCACCAACACCACCAACAACACCACCAACACCACCAACAACACCAACAACACCAACAACACCACCAACACCACCAACACCACCAACACCACCAACAACACCAACAACACCACCAACACCACCAACACCACCAACACCACCAACAACACCACCACCACCAACAACACCAACAGCACCACCACCAACAACAACAACACCACCACCAACACCACCACCAACACCACCAACAACACCAACAACACCACCACCACCACCAACACCACCAACAACACCACCAACAACACCACCACCACCAACAACACCACCAACACCAACACCACCAACAACACCACCAACACCACCAACAACACCAACACCACCACCAAAGACCACCAACAACACCAACAACACCACCAACACCACCACCACCAACACCATTAACAACAACACCACCAACACCAACAACAACACCACCTACACCACCAACAACACCACCACCAACACCACCAACAACACCACCAACAACACCACCAACACCAACACCACCACCACCACCACCACCAACACCACCAACAACACCAACACCACCAACACCACCAACACCACCACCACATAGTTCAACACTACCACCACCACCACCTACACCACCAACACCACCGCCATCACCACCATAACCTCCACCACTACCACCACTACCTACACAACCACCACCACCATCACCACCATCACTACCACCACCACCACCACTACCACCAACACCACCACCACATAGTTCAACACCACCACCAACACCACCACCACCACCACTACCACCACCATCAACACCACCAATACCACCACCACATAGTTCAACACTACCACCACCACTACCACCACTACCACCACCACCACCACCATCACCACTACCACCACCACCTACACCACCAACACCATCACCATCACCACCATCACCTCCACCACTACCTACACAATCACCACCACCATCACTACCACCACCACCACCACCACCACCACCACCACCACCACCACCACCACCACCACCACCACCACCACCACCACCACCACCACCACCACCACCACCACCACCACCACATAGTTCAACACAACCTTCACAAAGTTCATCACCACTCAGGTAAAAAGCTACATCCTCGTCTTCCTGCATTACGTGCACCTCGAGGGTCACACCCACCAGTTGCTCACTAAAATGGAAGGTCACTTTGATTTGAGTCACGATTAGAGAATTTCTCTCGAGTCGATAAGAGTCAGCGGTGGAAGCCACTGCAAGAATTTAGATTCCAGCCTCCACTCGGCAGAGTTTTTATTCACTTTTGCTTTAGGTGAATCTCGGAAACTTTCGCGAAATATTACCTCCTTAAGCGTTGGTAAAAATATGCTGTGAACGGAGCAGATCGGTAATAACAGACAATGTTGCACTTGTAGTAAAGCGAAAGGTAATTTATAAATAATGATTAGTTCTGCACGTAGTTCTTTTTTCCGTATTTTTGTGTCTTACAATGAATATTGTTGTAATGATATGTCGATATTAGGGTAGCTTGTGGAGCTGATTCAGAATATGTCATCGGATTTCTTTGATTCACTCTGGTTTTGATAAATTTGGTATCCATTGAAAAATATAAAAGATGTGAAAATTATAATGATCAGGCGGGGCTAACTTACAAATAACATTGAAATTATTTTTTAGATCTTCGAAAGTCAAATTATATAATACATACTAGCACTTCATTCTATATAATTGCAGATTAACGCAGTAGGATGATTCAGATGCCACTCTTCACTGTCTATGAAAACGTAAGATTTTCTTCTATTTTGGTCATCAGCACAGTTTTGTTGAGTGAGCAATTCGAAGAGATGCATGTTGGTTACCATTGTGCAAAAAGACACATTTCAAGTTTCTAATGGAGCTGTCTATAAACAGCCGCCAATCCCCTGGTCGATATTCAAGTCCCATTCGAAGAAGTCCAGAGATGTTATTGTAGAATACAAGTTGTTCATCTTGGTTGAAGTAAGGAAGGAGTTCAACCTCTCTTGTTCGATAAGCTGATATTTTAACCTCTTGTTGTAGAGAGTTCTTTTCTTTTAGTCTGGATGCTTAAAGTTCAGATGCTTGTTGTGACAGACTTAGGTCACGTATCAGATCACTGAGTTCTTCTTGGAAGAACTGCTGGGGTGTTTAAATGCTTACTTAATATTCACTTCCACTGCTATCACCTGTGTTACATCCTAAACCCTGAGATTCTTCAACATTTAACAATGGAAGGTCATATAGTGTTGTAAACACTGGTATGGGAACGTCTTCAGTGTGTGGCACAAGTCTCCTTGCTGACTCCAACTCAGGATATTCCCACTTGACTTTCTTGTATTGATTGAAACCTTCACATTCACCACACAGAAATAACAATAGTCATGGTGGTTTTTCTGCTTTCTCCGCACCATAAGCACATCGAAGTTTAAACTTGTCCTTTGCCTATTTCTCCGCTGTAGTGAGCATTCTACACAAGCTTTGCAAACCATATGAAGAATCCAAGACTTGTCTTATTTTCCTAGCAAAAATCCAAAATAAGCAAGACAAGCTTGCTTTACAAAATCTGTGATTTTTTCTTAGTTTTGCAATGTAACAAAAATGCATTGAGATTGTTTAAGCAGACTCTTCGTGAAGAACTCATGTTTATCTGGAAAAAATAACAAAATAAATATTACAATATTGTCACGTGATCGTTGTTAATAGAACTCCTTCGTTAAATATTAAATTATTTAAAAACAAAATTCTAATTTTTACTGAAACTATTTATATATATACAAATCGTCACTACATATACACATACACGCGTTAGGGCTACGTTCCCTAGTATGCGATATCTCGCAAACTAGAGCCAATCTAAAAACCTATTGTCATTTTCGAACACAGCAACCCCAAAACACCCTAAATACCTTCAAATATCTTTGGCAACGAATATTTTTTGCTGAAATAATATATATATATATATATATATATATATATATATATATATATATATATATATATATATATATATATATATTTAACATAGAGAGGTACCACCTATACAACTGGACTGGGGATCCTCATCCTCAGAGAGAACAAACGTGCCTCAGGGAAAACTCAAGGTTTTTCCCGGAGCTGATTGAATATTTTCGTCTCCTACCACCAGCTATATTCTATATCAACTTCATTAATAGACAGAATACATTGACTGAAAACAAAAACATGACTACACTGGTACAACATGTCAAAGATTCATGAATCTCTTCCAGCTCCTTCGAAGCTGGATGCAAACCCAGTATGGAGCATGCATTTCCCCTCTGGATGGCCACGCTGAGGCTCTGGAACATGAAAGTGGCTGCTCTTGGGTCCCTCGTGGTGTCGATGAGTCTGGAACCCAATTCTTTAAGGAAAAGTGCGGCATGTTTTTCCCCATGATCCCAAGGTCTCTGATCCCACTGTGACAAATTGATACTGTTGGCTTATGTCCCTGTACTTGCTGATCTTGTACTCCTCCCTGTCGCCCGACACTGTGACAGATGCAGTTGTCAGTCAGCTTCGACACACAGGTATAGTCCCATGCTAAGAGCTTCCCATTCTTCCAAGAATAAATGGTGATCCCTTCGTGGCTGTTTGCTGAGTTGTGGGTATTGTTGGCTGCTAGTCATCGGGGCTTTCATATACATATATATATATATATATATATATATTTATATATATATATATATATATATATACATATCTATATATACATATATATATATACATATATATACATATATATAGATATACATATAGACAGATATATATATATATATATAGATATATATATATATATACATATATATACATATATATATATATATATATATATATATATATATATATATATACATATATATACATATATATATATATATATATATATATACATATATATATATATATATATATATATATATATATATATATATACATATATATATACATATATATATATACATATATATATATATACATATATATATACATATATATATACATATATATATATACATATATATATATATATATATACATATACATATATATATACATATATATATACATATATATATATATATATATACATACATGTATATACATATATATATATATACATATATATGTATACATATATATATACATATATATTTTTTTTTTTATTATCACACCGGCCGATTCCCACCAAGGCAGGGTGGCCCGAAAAAGAAAAACTTTCACCATCATTCACTCCATCACTGTCTTGCCAGAAGGGTGCTTTACACTACAGTTTTTAAACTGCAACATTAACACCCCTCCTTCAGAGTGCAGGCACTGTACTTCCCATCTCCAGGACTCAAGTCCGGCCTGCCGGTTTCCCTGAATGCCTTCATAAATGTTACTTTGCTCACACTCCAACAGCACGTCAAGTATTAAAAACCATTTGTCTCCATTCACTCCTATCAAACACGCTCAAGCATGCCTGCTGGAAGTCCAAGCCCCTCGCACACAAAACCTCCTTTACCCCCTCCCTCCAACCCTTCCTTGTAGGTAGTAGGTTGGTAGACAGCAACCACCCAGGGAAGTACTACCGTCCTGCCAGATGACTGTGAAACAAAAACCTGTAATTGTTTTGCATGATGGTAGGATTGCTGGTTTCTTTTTCTGTCTCATAAACACGCTAAGATAACAGGGATATCTTGCTACTCCTACTAACACTTTGGTCACACTTCACAGACACGCACATGCATATATATATATACATACATCTAGGTTTTTCTCCTTTTTCTAAATAGCTCTTGTTCTTTTTTATTTCTTCTATTGTCCATGGGGAAGTGGAAAATAATCTTTCCTCCGTAAGCCATGCGTGTCGTATGAGGCGACTAAAATGCCGGGAGCAATGGGCTAGTAACCCCTTCTCCTGTATACAATTACTAAAAAAGAGAAGAAGAAATACATATATATATATATATATATATATACATACATATATACATATATATATATATATATATACATATATATATATACATATATAGTATATATATATATACATATATATATACATATATAGTATATATATATATACATATATATATATATACATATATAGTATATATATATATATATACATATAAATATATTGTATATATATATATATATATATATATATATATATATATATATATATATATATATATATATATATTATTTTTTTATTATCACACTGGCCGATTCCCACCAAGGCAGGGTGGCCCGAAAAAGAAAAACTTTCACCATCATTCACTCCATCACTGTCTTGCCAGAAGGGTGCTTTACACTACAGTTTTTAAACTGCAACATTAACACCCCTCCTTCAGAGTGCAGGCACTGTACTTCCCATCTCCAGGACTCAAGTCCGGCCTGCCGGTTTCCCTGAACCCCTTCATAAATGTTACTTTGCTCACACTCCAACAGCACGTCAAGTATTAAAAACCATTCGTCTCCATTCACTCCAATCAAACACGCTCACGCACGACTGCTGGAAGTCCAAGTCCCTCGCACACAAAACCTCCTTTACCCCCTCCCTCCAACCTTTCCTAGGCCGACCCCTTCCCCGCCTTCCTTCCACTACAGACTGATACACTCTTGAAGTCATTCTGTTTCTCTCCATTCTCTCTACATGTCCGAACCACCTCAACAACCCTTCCTCAGCCCTCTGGACAACAGTTTTGGTAATCCCGCACCTCCTCCTAACTTCCAAACTACGAATTCTCTGCATTACATTCACACCACACATTGCCCTCAGACATGACATCTCCACTGCCTCCAGCCTTCTCCTCGCTGCAACATTCATCACCCATGCTTCACACCCATATAAGAGCGTTGGTAAAACTATACTCTCATACATTCCCCTCTTTGCCTCCAAGGACAAAGTTCTTTGTCTCCACAGACTCCTAAGTGCACCACTCACCCTTTTCCCCTCATCAATTCTATGATTCACCTCATCCTTCATAGACCCATCCGCTGACACGTCCACTCCCAAATATCTGAATACATTCACCTCCTCCATACTCTCTCCCTCCAATCTGATATCCAATCTTTCATCACCTAATCTTTTTATCCTCACAACCTTACTCTTTCCTGTATTCACTTTTAATTTTCTTCTTTTGCACACCCTACCAAATTCATCCACCAATCTCTGCAACTTCTCTTCAGGATCTCCCAAGAGCACAGTGTCATCAGCAAAGAGCAACTGTGACAACTCCCACTTTATGTGTGATTCCTTATCTTTTAACTCCACGCCTCTTGTCAAGACCCTCGCATTTACTTCTCTTACAACCCCATCTATAAATATATTAAACAACCACGGTGACATCACACATCCCTGTCTAAGGCCTACTTTTACTGGGAAATCATTTCCCTCTTTCCTATGTACTCTAACTTGAACCTCACTATCCTCGTAAAAACTCTTCACTGCTTTCAGTAACCTACCTCCTACACCATACACCTGCAACATCTGCCATATTGCCCCCCTATCCACCCTGTCATACGCCTTTTCCAAATCCATAAATGCCACAAAGACCTCTTTAGCCTTATCTAAATACTGTTCACTTATATGTTTCACAGTAAACACCTGGTCCACACACACCCTACCTTTCCTAAAGCCTCCTTGTTCATCTGCTATCCTATTCTCAGTCTTACTTATAATTCTTTCAATAATAACTCTACCATACACTTTACCAGGTATACTCAACAGACTTATCCCCCTATAATTTTTGCACTCTCTTTTGTCCCCTTTGCCTTTATACAAAGGAACTATGCATGCTCTCTGCCAATTCCTAGGTACCTTACCCTCTTCCATACATTTATTAAATAATTGCACCAACCACTCCAAAACTATATCCCCACCTGCTTTTAACATTTCTATCTTTATCCCATCAATCCCAGCTGCCTTACCCCCTTTCATTTTACCTACTGCCTCACGAACTTCCCCCACACTCACAACTGGCTCTTCCTCACTCCTACAAGATGTTATTCCTCCTTGCCCTATACACGAAATCAAAGCTTCCCTATCTTCATCAACATTTAACAATTCCTCAAAATATTCCCTCCATCTTCCCAATACCTCTAACTCTCCATTTAATAACTCTCCTCTCCTATTTTTAACTGACAAATCCATTTGTTCTCTAGGCTTCCTTAACTTGTTAATCTCACTCCAAAACCTTTTCTTATTTTCAACAAAATTTGTTGATAACATCTCACCCACTCTCTCATTTGCTCTCTTTTTACATTGCTTCACCACTCTCTTAACCTCTCTCTTTTTCTCCATATACTCTTCCCTCCTTGCATCACTTCTACTTTGTAAAAACTTCTCATATGCTAACTTTTTCTCCCTTACTACTCTCTTTACATCATCATTCCACCAATCGCTCCTCTTCCCTCCCGCACCCACTTTCCTGTAACCACAAACTTCTGCTGAACAATCTACTCTAACACTACATTTTTAAACCTACCCCATACCTCTTCGACCCCATTGCCTATGCTCTCATTAGCCCATCTATCCTCCAATAGCTGTTTATATCTTTCCCTAACTGCCTCCTCTTTTAGTTTATAAACCTTCACCTCTCTCTTCCCTGATGCTTCTATTCTCCTTGTATCCCATCTACCTTTTACTCTCAGTGTAGCTACAACTAGAAAGTGATCTGATATATCTGTGGCCCCTCTATAAACATGTACATCCTGAAGTCTACTCAACAGTCTTTTATCTACCAATACATGATCCAATAAACTACTGTCATTTCGCCCTACATCATATCTTGTATACTTATTTATCCTCTTTTTCTTAAAATATGTATTACCTATAACTAAACCCCTTTCTATGCAAAGTTCAATCAAAGGGCTCCCATTATCATTTACACCTGGCACCCCAAACTTACCTACCACACCCTCTCTAAAAGTTTCTCCTACTTTAGCATTCAGGTCCCCTACCACAATTACTCTCTCACTTGGTTCAAAGGCTCCTATACATTCACTTAACATCTCCCAAAATCTCTTTCTCTCCTCTGCATTCCTCTCTTCTCCAGGTGCATTCACGCTTATTATGACCCACTTCTCGCATCCAACCTTTACTTTAATCCACATAATTCTTGCATTTACACATTCATATTCTCTTTTCTCCTTCCATAACTGATCATTCAACATTACTGCTACCTCTTCCTTTGCTCTAACTCTCTCAGATACTCCAGATTTAATCCCATTTATTTCCCCCCACCGAAACTCCCCTACCCCCTTCAGCTTTGTTTCGCTTAGGGCCAGGACATCCAACTTCTTTTCATTCATAACATCAGCAATCATCTGTTTCTTGTCATCTGCACTACATCCACGTACATTCAAGCATCCCAGTTTTATAAAGTTTTTCTTCTTCTCTTTTTTAGTAAATGTCTACAGGAGAAGGGGTTACTAGCCCATTGCTCCCGGCATTTTAGTCGCCTCATACGACACGCATGGCTTACGGAGGAAAGATTCTTTTCCACTTCCCCATGGACAATAGAAGAAATAAAGAAGAACAAGAGCTATGTAGAAAAAGGAGAAAAACCTAGATGTATGTATATATATATGCATGTGCGTGTCTGTGAAGTGTGACCAAAGTGTAAGTAGGAGTAGCAAGATATCCCTGTTATCTAGCGTGTTTATGAGACAGAAACAGATTTCTGTTTCACAGTGATCTGCCAGGACGGTAGTACTTCCCTGGGTGGTTGCTGTCTACCAACCTACTATATATATATATATATATATATATATATATATATATATATATATATATATATATATATATATATATATATATATATATATCTTTATTTTCTCAAGTACATGTACAAGGTATACAGACCATAGTTGACATCAATGACATACTACTATATAGAAAGCCCCTTGTTATGATGAGCATTTCGGGCAAATTAGATCAGTTTTGTCCCAGGATGCGACCCACACCAGTCAAATAACACCCAGGTACCCGTTTATACTGATAGGTGAACATGGACAGCCAGTGTAAGGAAACACGTCAATGTTTCCACCCCTTTGTCGGGACTCTAACCCGGACCCTCACCGTTTGAAGCGAGAGCTTATGCCACCAGGCCACGTGGTACCTATAAGGTATTATTCTGGTTTGTGCCCGTGTGTGTTTGGCTCTTATATAAATGAGAAACTTTGCAATAAAATACACTGATTGCAGAGGAGCCTGCACTGATGCAACGTCTCACCACAAATTGGCTTGATTATGCACCTGATAAAGCCAGTTTGTGGCCAAACGTTGTGTCATTTTTTAAAGACACCTCAGCAATCAGTGTGTTACTCACCACACTGTTCGCGCTCCGCCGCTCGTCAGGAAAACCACCATGCATTATC
Organism: Cherax quadricarinatus; assembly: GCF_038502225.1. NCBI lineage: Eukaryota > Metazoa > Arthropoda > Malacostraca > Decapoda > Parastacidae > Cherax > Cherax quadricarinatus. The sequence continues at coordinate 26,170,079 of NC_091311.1, forward strand.
TTCCTTAAGATTTTCACTTCACCATCAGCACTGGGAAGGAGCAGTGAGCAGCAACTGCAATACACTCCTCGTGAATCACTGTAAATGGTGCCAGATGTGAAGAGTGCGGCATAAGTCGCTTTTTATCGTAGTGAAATGATTGTTTACCAAATTAAAGTAATTGTTGCCAGATCTGTGCAGCCGGATATAAAAATAATGATTCTCGGCAGAGAGACTTACGATGTTCCTTGTATTGTGGCAACAGTGTTTTATAGCCTCGACGGTGGGATGTGAGAGGAACTGACTGTAAATGATGAAATATATATTGTTGCACTTGTGTTTAATGGCTTCGCGTGTGAGCTGCGAGAGGCGCTGAGAGTAAATGGTGCCAGATATATTATGGCACCAGGGTTTTAATGGCTTCGGCGGCGGGGTACGGAAATCAGGTCAAGCGCAAGAATAAGTTGATTTTTTTTTCAGATATGAAGCAAGACTGATATTACGTGACTTTCTCAACGTTGACTTGTACACACAAAATAATGTCAAGTAAGAGTATTTTCGACACAATTCCCAGAAACAAAAGTGTCAAGTATGAGTATTTATGACATAGTTCCCAGCAACACGCATTCTGTTGTTCTCTTGTAGATTCGCCGGTATAATAGCCCGGGCCTTTTCCAAGAGGTGGTCTGGTCTTGGCTCCCTGTCAGTGGAGTGTCTCAGACCAATGTCTGCCATGGGAGGAGGTATAAGTACCTCCTCGTCTTCTGGGACCAGCTCTCTCCAGACCTAGCCCTGTTCCCCGCCCACACGAGGCTCGGAGGGAGAAGCTAGACACCTTGGGCTGCCACAAACCCTGCCCATACTGGGCTCGAAGGGTGTGGCAGCTGCATAGCAGCAGTCATTGTCAGAAGGTGCAAAGGCAACAAGCACTACATGATTCTTTTGGAGTCACACCCCAGCTTTGGGCATTAAACCCGAGCGTTGGGGAAGCTCAAGAATGCCTCTTGCTGTGTGTGTTGCTGCTGCTACTACTACACTTGTCCGTTGCACTCTCTCTGAGCAGCACTGCAGTGTCAAGTAAAAGTATTTATAACACAGTTCCCAGAAACACGACAGGTCAAGTAAGAGTATTTATGACACAGTTCCCAACAACACTATAGTGGCGGGTGAAGGTGCGTTGCTAGTGAATTAGGGCCCTGAAACTAAGCACATTGACTACCTCTCCCTCTTCTACTTAAAAATATTAAAAAGCTGTATCACATTTATAGATGTGGAGTGTAGATACATTAAATACAAACTAGGCACCAATAATTTCCTTACAATTATATATACTAAAAAAATATATTGCTACAAATTTTTCGAATGTATACTGCTGATCACAACTCGCAAATAACAGTTTGGTTTTAGACTCAGATATTTAAAAATGAAATATATAACAAATAATTGGTAATACGAAGTAAAAAATGGACACAGAACGCTCTAATTTGGTATCATATAAGAATAATAGTTTTATGGCAACAAGAGAATAATGAACTGTTATTTACAAATAGAACTTGAGTTTAGTTAATATTCACAAAGCATTCCTCAGGTTTAACGGCTAGCAAAGAAATCAATAATGTTATTGAAACTGTTCTCTTGCCAGGTGAGGTTCCATTGCTTAAACTCCTAAACTCTTCAATCGACTCGGATACATACCTGATCTCATCATATTTTCTACTACTACATAAAAATCACTTTTCAAAGCAAGTGGACCTTGCAGTCAGTGGAAGTTCTCGGTCAGATCCCCAACAGCTGCAGCGGCGGGTCAACATGTGACTCAGACCTGAGAAAGAAAACACTTACTTGTCTTATTTCCTGGTAGAGTGAAAAATTGCATCTGGTAGAGTGCAAAATTATACTCAGGAAGTAAAACTAGAAGATTTGAAAGATACAAAATCTTAAGTAATTGAAACTTCAGTAAAAAAAATTCCAGATTTTCTGAATGAATGTTTTTAAGTGCTGTAATCCTTTACTGGATCCTCAGACACGTATAAATTATATTTACTATACAGATTTTCTGCCATTGTTTTACGTCATAGAGACTTATTACAGGAAATGTCGACAAATCGCTTAAAATATGACTCCAACTCTCATGTTACCTCATGTCATTAACAAAAAGGCACAATACCTTGACTGGAACAATACACAAATAACTTTGTAAATGGTCCGAGTCTGACCGAAGCATCGTCGTAAGCTTCTCTCTCCTATGTGCGGGTTATTTGTGTATTACCTCATATCACGCTATCAGGTTTCTTATATGGAAGTTCAGGAGAATATTAATTAATCAACAGTCGTGAATCAATTTTCTGAACTCTTTTCTACCAATTTCTCGCTGTTTGCTTCGTCTGCGACCCTCTTCCTAATCTCTCGTCTTTTTTTCTGATATTAAGGTTATTATACAATGTACTCAGAACAAAGCTTACAGTACATCCCAGCTTCTTCAACAACCTAGAACCACCATCCAGTTTTTCTACATATGTAACCTCTATAGCTGTTGTTGAACCTTTTAATTTAAGACTTGTTTCAGTATGGCTGTAGTTAATAGTTCTAAAAACTATCGACTACAGCCAAACTGAAAGCCATAAGGAAGCATGCAAAGGCTCACAGGTAAGAGTATACGTAAATCTGAACTAGTCTAAACATATAAAAACTCAGTAGATTTTTAAACATTTTTTATGTTTAAATTAGTCACTGGACCGGCTAACTACAATATTGCTGATATTATAGTTAGCTGGTCCAGTGACTTACGCAGTGACCTGGAGTTTTACGACTGACTTGCCATGGGTTCTAACCCCAACTGTACAATGGTTGGTTTAACCTTAAGTCTCATCGAATCTATAATATATAAAAGAACGAGTCAGAGACCCCGGACCAGCAGCCCAGCCTCAGCATAGCCTCAGCCCTGCCCCAGCCCAGCCTCAGCCCTGCCTCAGCCCAACCTCAGCCCTGCCTTAGTCTAGCCTACGTCCCGGGTCATACTGGGATGATAAGGGAGGGGGGGTTCCACATCATGCTGGTATGATAACTAGGAAGGTGGTTGCACATCATTCTGGGATAACAAAAGAGGTGGTTGCACATCAAGCTGGGATGATAACAAGGGACATGGTTGTACATCAAGCTGGGATGATAACAAGAGACATGGTTGCACATCAAGCTCGGATGATAACAAGGGACATGGTTGCACATCAAGCTCGGATGATAACAAGGGACATGGTTGTACATCAAGCTGGGATGATAACAAGGGACATGCTGGTACATCAAACTGGGATGATAACAAGGGACATGGTTGTACATCAAGCTGTGATGATAACAAGGGACATGGTTGTGCATCATGCTGGGATGATAACAGGGGAGGTGGTAGTATATCATGCTGGTATGATAACAAGGGAGGTGGTTGTACATCATGCTGGGATGATAACAAGGGTGGTGGTTGTACATCATGCTGGGATGATAACAAGGGAGGTGGTTGTACATCATGCTGGGATGATAACAAGGGTGGTGGTTGTACATCATGCTGGGATGATAACAGGGGAGGTGGTTGTACATCATGCTGGGATGATAACAAGGGTGGTGGTTGTACATCATGCTGGGATGATAACAAGGGTGGTGGTTGTACATCAAGCTGGGATGATAACAAGGGTGGTTGTTGTACATCATGCTGGGATGATAACAAGGGAGGTGGTTGTACATCATGCTGGGATGATAACAAGGGTGGTGGTTGTACATCATACTGGGATGATAACAAAGGAGGTGGTTGTACATCATGCTGGGATGATAACAAGGGTGGTTGTTGTACATCATACTGGGATGATAACAAGGGTGGTGGTTGTACATCATGCTGGGATGATAACAAGGGTGGTGGTTGTACATCATGCTGGGATGATAACAAGGGTGGTGGTTGTACATCATGCTGGGATGATAACAAGGGTGGTGGTTGTACATCATCCTGGGATGATACCAAGGGAGGTGGTTGTACATCATGCTGGGATGATAACAAGGGTGGTGGTTGTACATCATGCTGGGATGATAACAAGGGTGGTGGTTGTACATCATGCTGGGATGATAACAAGGGTGGTGGTTGTACATCATGCTGGGATGATAACAAGGGTGGTGGTTGTACATCATGCTGGGATGATAACAAGGGTGGTGGTTGTACATCATCCTGGGATGATACCAAGGGAGGTGGTTGTACATCATGCTGGGATGATAACAGGGGAGGTGGTTGTACATCATGCTGGGATGATAACAAGGGAGGTGGTTGTACATCATGCTGGGATGATAACAAGGGAGGTGGTTGTACATCATGCTGGGATGATAACAAGGGAGGTGGTTGTACATCATGCTGGGATGATAACAAGGGAGGTGGTTGTACATCATGCTGGGATAATAACAAGGGTGGTGGTTGGTCATCATGCTGAGATGATAACAAGGGTGGTGGTTGTACATCATGCTGGGATGATAACATCGTTCTAGTAATACTACAGTGTCAAGTAGGAATGTATAAGACGCAGTTGACACCAACACCATAGTGTCAAGTGTAAGTGTTCATGACAAAGTTCCCAGCACCACAGTGTCTAAAGTGAGCATATGTGACACAGTTCCCACTAGAACCATGGTGCCAAGTGTGAGTGTTTATGACACATCACCCACCAAACCATAGTATCAAGTGTAAGTATTTATGACCCAGTTTCCACCAACACTACGGTGTCAAATAGTATGAGTATATTTAACACCGTTCCCACCGACACTACAGTGTCAAAAGTGAGTGTTAATGACACAGCTCCGACGAATACTTTAGTGTCAAGAGAGATTGTAAATGACACTGGTGCCACCAACACTATAGTGTCAAGTGATAATATAAATTACACAGGTGTCATGCTATAGTGTCAAGTAACAGTATGAATGAAATAGGTGCCACTAACACTATTGTGTCAAGTGACAGTATAAATAACACAGGTGCCACCAACACTATAGTGTAAAGTGAAGACATAAATGACACAGGTGTCACCAATACTATGGTGTCAAGTGCCGACAGAAATTATACATGTGCCACCAAAAATATAGTGACAAATGACAGTATAAATGAAACAGGTGCCACCAACACTATACTGTAAAGTGCCAATATAAATGACACAGGTGCCACCAACACCATAGCGTCAAGTAACAGTATAAATGACACAGGTGCCACCAACACTATAATGTCAAGTGCCAGTATAAATGACACAGGTGCCACCAACACTGTAGCGTCAAATGCCAATTTAAATGACACAGGTGCCATCAACACTATAGTGTCAAGTGATAGTATAAATGACACAGGTGCCACCAACACTATACTATCAAGAAACAGTATAAATAACACAGGTGCCATCAACACTATAGTGTCAAGTAGCAGTATAAATGACACAGGGGCCATCAACACTATAGTGTCAGGTAACAGTATAAATGACACAGGGACCATCAACACTATAGTGTCAAGTAACAGTATAAATGACACAGGGGCCATCAACACTGTAGTGTCAAGTGATAGTATAAATGACACAGGTGCCACCAACACTATACTATCAAGAAACAGTATAAATGACACAGGTGCCACTAACATTGTAGTGTCCAGTGCCAGTATAAATGTCGCAGGTGCCACAAATACTATAGTGTCAAGTGCCAGTATAAATGACACTGGTGCCACCAACACTGTATGCAAAGTGCCAGTATAAATGACACAGGTGCCACTAACAATGTAGTGTCAAGTGCCAGTATAAATGACACAGGTGACACCAATACTATAGTGTCAGGTGCCAGTATAAATGACACAGGCGCCACCAACACTATAGTGTGAATTGCCAGTTTAAATGACACAGGTGCCACCAATACTATAGTGTCAAGTGCCAGTATAAACGACACAGGTGCCACCAACATTGTAGTGTCAAGTGCCAGTATAAATGACACCGGTGCCACTACAATGTAGTGTCAAGTGCTAGTATAAATGACACAGATGCTACCAACACTATAGTGTTAAGTGCCAGTATAAATGACACAGGCGCCACCAACACTACAGTGTCAAGTGCCAGTATAAATGACACAGGCGCCACCAACACTATAGTGTCAAGTGCCAGTATAAATGACACAGGCGCCACCAACACTATAGTGTCAAGTGCCAGTATAAATGACACAGGCGCCACCAACACTATAGTGTCAAGTGCCAGTACAAATGACACAGGCGCCACCAACACTGTAGTGTCAAGTGCCACTATAAATGACACAGGCGCCACCAACACTATAGTGTCAAGTGCCAGTATAAATGACACAGGCGCCACCAACACTGTAGTGTCAAGTGCCAGTATAAATGACACAGGTGACACCAACACTATAGTGTCAAGTGCCAGTATAAATGACACAGGTGCCACCAACACTATAGTGTCAAGTGCCAGTATAAATGACATAGGCGCCACCAACACTATAGTGTCAAGTGCCAGTAAAAATGACACAGGCGCCACCAACACTATAGTGTCAAGTGCCAGTATAAATGACTCAGGTGCCACCAACACTATAGTGTCAAGTGCTAGTATAAATGACACAGGTGCCACCAACACTATAGTGTCAAGTGCTAGTATAAATGACACAGGTGCCACCAACACTATAGTGTCAAGTGCTAGAATAAATGACACAGGTGCCACCAACACTATAGTGTCAAGTGCTAGTATAAATGACACAGGTGCCACCAACACTATAGTGTCAAGTGCTAGTATAAATGACAGGTGCCACCAACACTATAGTGTCAAGTGCCAGTATAAATGACACAGGTGCCACCAACACCATAGTGTCAAGTGCCAGTATAAATGACACAGGTGCCACCAACACTATAGTGTCAAGTACTAGTATAAATGACACAGGTGCCACCAACACTATAGTGTTAAGTGCTAGTATAAATGACACAGGTGCCACCAACACTATAGTGTCAAGTGCTAGTATAAATGACACAGGTGCCACCAACACTATAGTGTTAAGTGCTAGTATAAATGACACAGGTGCCACCAACACTATAGTGTCAAGTGCTAGTATAAATGACACAGGTGCCACCAACACTATAGTGTCAAGTGCTAGTATAAATGACACAGGTGCCACCAACACTATAGTGTCAAGTGCTAGTATAAATGACACAGGTGCCACCATCGAGCTCTACGTGACTGAAAATTTAATGGCTTGTTCATTTTTTATGTAAATTCTATACAAACTAAAGATGTGACCGAAAATGTATGAGCTCGAGGTGACATGACTGTGCAAGAGATGACGTTGAAGTGTGAGACGTGAGAGATGATATTGAAATGTGAGACGTCAGAGATAAGATGGTAAGAGATGACAGCGTGTGAAATAACAGCGTCAGGGATGACAGCGTGAGAGATGACAGAGTGAGAGGTGACAGCGTGAGAGATGACAGCGTGAAAGGTGACAGCGTGAGAGATGACAGCGTGAGAGATGACAGCGTGAGAAGTGACAGCATGAGAGATGACAGCGTGAGAGATGACAGCGTGAGAAGTGATAGCGTGAAAGGTGACAACGTGAGAGATGACAGCGTGAGAGACGACAGCGTGAGAAGTGACAGCGTGAGGGATGACAGCGTGAGAGATGACAGCGTGAGAAGTGATAGCGTGAGAGGTGAGAGCGTGAGAGGTGACAGCGTGAGAGATGACAGAGAGATGACAGCGTGAGAGATGACAGCGTGAGAGATGACAGCGTGAGAGATGACAGCGTGAGAGATGACAGCGTGAGAGATGACAGCGTGAGAAGTGACAGCATGAGAGATGACAGCGTGAGAAGTGATAGCGTGAGAGATGACAGCGTGAGAGGTGACAGCGTGAGAGATGACAGCGTGAAAGGTGACAGCGTGAGAGTGAGAGCGTGAGAGATGACAGTGTGAGAGATGACAGCGTGAGAGATGACAGCGTGAGAGATGACAGCGTGAGAGATGACAGCGTGAGAGATGACAGCGTGAGAGATGACAGCGTGAGAGGTGACAGCGTGAGAGGTGACAGCGTGAGAGATGACAGAGTGAGAGATGACAGCGTGAGAGATGACAGCGTGAGAGATGACAGCGTGAGAGGTGACAGCGTGAGAGATGACAGTGTGAGAGATGACAGCGTGAGAGATGACAGCGTGAGAGATGACAGCGTGAGAGATGACAGCGTGAGAGATGACAGCGTGAGAGATGACAGCGTGAGAGATGACAGCGTGAGAGATGACAGCGTGAGAGATGACAGCGTGAGAGATGACAGCGTGAGAGATGACAGCGGGAGAGAGATGACAGCGTGAGAGATGACAGCGTGAGAGATGACAGCGTGAGAGGACAGCAGAGATGACAGCGTGAGAGATGACAGCGTGAGAGATGACAGCGTGAGAGATGACAGCGTGAGAGATGACAGCGTGAGAGATGACAGCGTGAGAGATGACAGCGTGAGAGATGACAGCGTGAGAGATGACAGCGTGAGAGATGACAGCATGAGAGATGAGAGATGACAGCGTGAGAGATGACAGAGTGAGAGATGACAGCGTGAGAGATGACAGAGTGAGAGATGACAGCGTGAGAGATGACAGCGTGAGAGATGACAGCGTGAGAGATGAGATCGTGAGAGGTGACAGCGTGAGAGGTGACAGCGTGAGAGATGACAGCGTGAGAGATGACAGTGTGAGAGGTGACAGGGTGAGAGGTGAGAGCGTGAGACATGACAGCGTTAGAGATGACAACTTGAGAAGTGACAGCGTTAGAGGTGAAAGCGTGAGACATGACAACGTTAGAGATGACAACGTGAGAGGTGACAGCGTGAATGATGACAGCGTGAGAGATGACAGCCTGAGAAATGACAGCGTGAGAAGTGACAGCGTGAGAGATGACAGCGTCAGTGATGACAGCGTGAGACATGACAGCGTGAGACATGACAGCGTGAGACATGACAGCGTTGGAAATGACAACGTGAGAGGTGAGAGCGTGAGACATGACAGCATGAGACATGACAGCGCGAGAGGTGAGATCGTGAGAGGTGAGAGCGTGAGACATGACAGCGTTAGAGATGACAACGTGAGATGTGACAGCGTGAGACATGACAGCATGAGAGGTGACAGCGTGAGAGATGACAGCGTGAGAGATGACAGTGTGAGAGGTGACAGCGTGAGATATGACAGCGTTAGAGATGACAACGTGAGAGGTGACAGCGTGAGACATGACAGCGTGAGAGATGACAGCGTGAGAGATGACAGCGTGAGAGATGACAGCGTGAGAGATGACAGCGTGAGAGATGACAGCGTGAGAGATGACAGCGTGAGAGATGACAGCGTGAGAGATGACAGCGTGAGAGATGACAGCGTGAGAGATGACAGCGTGAGAGATGACAGCGTGAGAGATGACAGCGTGAGAGATGACAGCGTGAGAGATGACAGCGTGAGAGATGACAGCGTGAGAGATGACAGAGTGAGAGATGACAGCGTGAGAGATGACAGCGTGAGAGATGACAGCATGAGAGATGACAGCGTGAGAGATGACAGGGTGAGAGATGACAGCGTGAGAGATGACAGAGTGAGAGATGACAGCGTGAGAGATGACAGTGTGAGAGGTGACAGGGTGAGAGGTGAGAGCGTGAGACTTGACAGCGTTAGAGATGACAACTTGAGAGGTGACAGCGTTAGAGGTGAGAGCGTGAGACATGACAACGTTAGAGATGACAACGTGAGAGGTGACAGCGTGAATGATGACAGCGTGAGAAATGACAGCGTGAGGCATGACAGCGTGAGAAATGACAGCGTGAGAAATGACAGCGTGAGACATAAGAGCCTGAGAGATGACAGCGTGAGAGGTGAGAGCGTGAGAGGTGAAAGCGTTAGAGATGACAGCGTGAGACATGACAACGTGATAGGTGAGAGCGTGAGAGGTGACAGCGTTAGAGGTGACAGCGTGAGACATGACAGCGTGAGAGGTGACAGCGTGAGAGATGCCAGCGTGAGAGATGAGATCGTGAGAGATATCAGCTTGAGAGATGACAGCGTGAGAGGTGACAGCGTGAGACATGACAGCTTTAGAGATAACAACGTTAGAGGTGACAGCGTGAGGGATGACAGCGTGAGAGTTGACAGCGCGAGAGATGACAGTGTAATAGATGAGATCGTGAGAGATGACAGCGTGAGAGATAACAGCGTGAGAGATGACAGCCTGAGAGGCGAGTTTCTGAGACATGAGTGAGCGAGACGTAAGAGTATGAGTTAAGAGCTTGAGAGTTGAGCGAGGAAGAAAGTGTGAGGGATGGTAGTGCAAAATTGAGAGAGAGAGAGAGAGAGAGAGAGAGAGAGAGAGAGAGAGAGAGAGAGAGAGAGAGAGAGAGAGAGAGAAAGCCATGAACATTCACAGATAAACTCAGCCTGAAACATACTCGTTGAGTCACATTTAGGACACTTTGAGACATGAACATAGAAATGTGGAGAGACAGACGCAAAAGATTAGCAAACATAAAGAGAGACACTGACAGAGAGAGAGAGAGAAACAAGAATGGACGGAAATGTGGCTGCGAGAGTCTGAGCCCGGAGGATTAAGTCTGGTAACAGAATTAGTCTTGTTGTGAATATTTAAACTAACTTGGTTTACTCAGAGTGAAGGTTAATTTCGAGTCGCTGCAATAAGAGGTCAGAGGTTCAAAAGCTTGCAGGCACAGGCTTCAGCCGCCTCCTTTGTTCCAACACTCATACTTTGTTCCAACACTCTTACTTTGTTCCAACACTCATACTTTGTTCCAACACTCATACTTTGTTCCAACACTCATACTTTGTTCCAACCCTCATACTTTGTTCCAACACTCATACTTTGTTCCAACACTCATACTTTGTTCCAACACTCATACTTTGTTCCAACACTCATA
>NC_091311.1:26190988-26248488 GCF_038502225.1 Cherax quadricarinatus
TTAACTGTGTCATGGCACCCGGTTATAGCGTCAGCTTAACTGTGTCATGGCACTCAGTTATAGCGTCAGCTTTGAATGTGTCATGGCACCCGGTTATAGCGTCAGCTTAACTGTGTCATGGCACCCAGTTATAGCGTCAGCTTTCACTGTGTCATGGCACCCGGTATAGCGTCAGCTTTCACTGTGTCATGGCACTCAGTTATAGCGTCACCTTCACTGTGTCATGGCACTCAGTTATAGCGTCAGCTTCACTGTGTCATGGCACCCAGTTATAGCGTCAGCTTACACTGTGTCATGGCACCCGGTTATAGCGTCAGCTTCACTGTGTCATGGCTCCCGGTTATAGCGTCAGCTTCACTGTGTCATGGCACCCAGTTATAGCGTCAGCTTTCACTGTGTCATGGCACCCGGTTATAGCGTCACCTTCACTGTGTCATGGCACCCGGTTATAGCGTCAGCTTCACTGTGTCATGGCACCCGGTTATAGCGTCAGCTTCACTGTGTCATGGCACTCAGTTATAGCGTCACCTTCACTGTGTCATGGCACTCAGTTATAGTGTCAGCTTCACTGTGTCATGGCACCCAGTTATAGCGTCAGCTTCACTGTGTCATGGCACCCGGTTATAGCGTCAGCTTAACTGTGTCATGGCACTCAGTTATATCGTCAGCTTTCACTGTGTCATGGCACCCACTTATAGTGTCAGCTTACACTGTGTCATGGCACCCACTTATAGTGTCAGCTTACACTGTGTCATGGCACCCACTTATAGTGTCAGCTTACACTGTCATGGTACCCACTTATAGTGTCAGCTTTCACTGTGTCATGGCACCCGGTTATAGCGTCAGCTTAACTGTGTCATGGCACCCACTTATAGCGTCAGCTTTCACTGTGTCATGGCACCCACTTATAGTCTCAGTTTACACTGTGTCATGGCACCCGGTTATAGCGTCAGCTTCACTGTGTCATGGCACCCACTTATAGTGTCAGCTTACACTGTGTCATGGCACTCAGTTATAGCGTCAGCTTCACTGTGTCATGGCACCCACTTATAGTCTCAGCTTACACTGTGTCATGGCACCCGGTTATAGCGTCAGCTTCACTGTGTCATGGCACCCACTTATAGTGTCAGCTTACACTGTGTCATGGCACCCAGTTATAGCGTCAGCTTCACTGTGTCATGGCACCCGGTTATAGCGTCAGCTTAACTGTGTCATGGCACTCAGTTATATCGTCAGCTTTCACTGTGTCATGGCACCCACTTATAGTGTCAGCTTACACTGTGTCATGGCACCCACTTATAGTGTCAGCTTACACTGTGTCATGGCACCCACTTATAGTGTCAGCTTACACTGTCATGGTACCCACTTATAGTGTCAGCTTTCACTGTGTCATGGCACCCGGTTATAGCGTCAGCTTAACTGTGTCATGGCACCCACTTATAGCGTCAGCTTTCACTGTGTCATGGCACCCACTTATAGTCTCAGCTTACACTGTGTCATGGCACCCGGTTATAGCGTCAGCTTCACTGTGTCATGGCACCCACTTATAGCGTCAGCTTTCACTGTGTCATGGCACCCACTTATAGTGTCAGCTTACACTGTGTCATGGCACCCGGTTATAGCGTCAGCTTCACTGTGTCATGGCACCCACTTATAGTGTCAGCTTACACTGTGTCATGGCACTCAGTTATAGCGTCAGCTTACACTGTGTCATGGCACCCGGTTATAGTGTCAGCTTACACTGTGTCATGGCACCCACTTATAGTGTCAGCTTACACTGTGTCATGGCACCCAGTTATAGTGTCAGCTTACACTGTGTCATGGCACCCGGTTATAGTGTCAGCTTACACTGTGTCATGGCACCCAGTTATAGTGTCAGCTTACACTGTGTCATGGCACCCACTTATAGTGTCAGCTTACACTGAGTCATGGCACCCACTTATAGTGTCAGCTTACACTGTGTCATGGCACCCACTTATAGTGTCAGGTTTCACTGTGTCATGGCACCCGGTTATAGCGTCAGCTTAACTGTGTCATGGCACCCACTTATAGCGTCAGCTTTCACTGTGTCATGGCACCCACTTATAGTGTCAGCTTACACTGTGTTATGGCACTCAGTTATAGCTTCAGCTTAACTGTGTTATGGCACTCAGTTATAGCGTCAGCTTAACTGTGTCATGGCACTCAGTTATAGCGTCAGCTTAACTGTGTCATGGCACTCAGTTATAGCGTCAGCTTAACTGTGTCATGGCACTCAGCTATAGTGTCAGCTTACATTGTGTCATGGCACCCACTTATAGCGTCAGCTTACACTGTGTCATGGCACTCAGTTATAGCGTCAGCTTAACTGTGTCATGGCACTCAGTTATAGCGTCAGCTTAACTGTGTCATGGCACTCAGTTATAGCGTCAGCTTCATTGTGTCATGGCACCCACTTATAGTGTCAGCTTAACTGTGTCATGGCACTCAGTTATAGTGTCAGCTTACACTGTGTCATGGCACCCACTTATAGCGTCAGCTTACATTGTGTCATAGCACTCAGCTATAGTGTCAGCTTACATTGTGTCATAGCACTCAGCTATAGTGTCAGCTTACATTGTGTCATAGCACTCAGCTATAGTGTCAGCTTACATTGTGTCATAGCACTCAGCTATAGTGTCAGCTTACATTGTGTCATGGCACTCAGCTGTAGTGTCAGCTTACATTGTGTCATGGCACTCAGCTATAGTGTCAGCTTACATTGTGTCATAGCACTCATCTACAGTGTCAGCTTACATTGTGTCATAGCACTCAGCTATAGTGTCAGCTTACATTGTGTCATAGCACTCAGCTGTAGTGTCAGCTTACATTGTGTCATAGCACTCAGCTATAGTGTCAGCTTACATTGTGTCATAGCACTCAGCTGTAGTGTCAGCTTACATTGTGTCATGGCACTCAGCTGTAGTGTCAGCTTACACTGTGTCATGGCACTCAGTTATAGTGTCAGCTTACATTGTGTCATAGCACTCAGCTATAGTGTCAGCTTACACTGTGTTATGACACTGAGCTATAGTGTCAGCTTACATTGTGTAATAGCACTCAGCTATAGTGTCAGCTTACACTGTGTCATAGCACTCAGCTATAGTGTCAGCTTACATTGTGTCATAGCACTCAGCTATAGTGTCAGCTTACACTGTGTCATGGCACTCAGTTATAGTGTCAGCTTACATTGTGTCATAGCACTCAGCTATAGTGTCAGCTTACATTGTGTCATAGCACTCAGCTATAGTGTCAGCTTACATTGTGTCATGGCACTCAGCTATAGTGTCAGCTTACATTGTGTCATGGCACTCAGCTATAGTGTCAGCTTACATTGTGTCATGGCACTCAGCCATAGTGTCAGCTTACATTGTGTCATGGCACTCAGTTATAGTGTCAGCTTACACTGTGTCATGGCACTCAGTTATAGTGTCAGCTTACACTGTGTTATGGCACTCAGCTATAGTGTCAGCTTTCATTGTGTCATGGCACTCAGCTATAGTGTCAGCTTACATTGTGTCATGGCACTCAGCTATAGTGTCAGCTTACATTGTGTCATAGCACTCAGCTATAGTGTCAGCTTACATTGTGTCATAGCACTCAGCTATAGTGTCAGCTTACACTGTGTCATAGCACTCAGCTATAGTGTCAGCTTACATTGTGTCATAGCACTCAGCTATAGTGTCAGCTTACATTGTGTCATAGCACTCAGCTATAGTGTCAGCTTACATTGTGTCATAGCACTCAGCTATAGTGTCAGCTTACACTGTGTCATAGCACTCAGCTATAGTGTCAGCTTACACTGTGTCATAGCACTCAGCTATAGTGTCAGCTTACACTGTGTCATAGCACTCAGCTATAGTGTCAGCTTACACTGTGTCATAGCACTCAGCTATAGCGTCAGCTTACACTGTGTCATAGCACTCAGCTATAGCTTCAGCTTACATTGTGTCATAGCACTCAGCTATAGTGTCAGCTTACACTGTGTTATGACACTCAGCTATAGTGTCAGCTTACATTGTGTCATAGCACTCAGCTATAGTGTCAGCTTACACTGTGTCATAGCACTCAGCTATACTGTCAGCTTACATTGTGTCATGGCACTCAGCTATAGTGTCAGCTTACATTGTGTCATGGCACTCAGCTATAGTGTCAGCTTACATTGTGTCATGGCACTCAGCTATAGTGTCAGCTTACATTGTGTCATGGCACTCAGCTATAGTGTCAGCTTACATTGTGTCATGGCACTCAGCTATAGTGTCAGCTTACATTGTGTCATGGCACTCAGCCATAGTGTCAGTTTACATTGTGTCATGGCACTCAGCCATAGTGTCAGCTTACACTGTGTCATGGCACTCAGCTATAGTGTCAGCTTACATTGTGTCATGGCACTCAGCTATAGTGTCAGCTTACATTGTGTCATGGCACTCAGCTATAGTGTCAGCTTACATTGTGTCATGGCACTCAGCCATAGTGTCAGCTTACATTGTGTCATGGCACTCAGCTATAGTGTCAGCTTACATTGTGTCATGGCACTCAGCCATAGTGTCAGCTTACATTGTGTCATGGCACTCAGCCATAGTGTCAGCTTACATCGTGTCATGGCACTCAGCCATAGTGTCAGCTTACACTGTGTCATGGCACTCAGTTACAGCGCCATCTTTCACTGTGTAGCATTTGTGTAATTTCCATTTTTACCTCTCTCATATAGAAGAAATATTTTCTTACATCTCTATCTAATGCCTCATATTATTGTCTAATCACTGGTACATCCCGCCTGGCTACCCCCACTATGTCCTCTACCATTGTATTATGTATTGAGATTATGTTCTCTCCTGGTTTTCGTTCTTTCGGTGGCAGAAGCCCTAACTTTCACACTCGATTCTTCTAGTTAATTTACCACAGCCTAGGCACCAATTTCAATACACTCCTTTGGAATTACTCGAGTTTCGCTTTGGAATGTGCCAGGTAATGGTTCCACACAGGCTCTGCATACTCAAGAATGGGTCCCGCGTGTGAGGTAAAGAATTTTTCGAACTAGTCTTTCTCTTCCCGCGTGTGAGGTAAAGAATTTTTCGAACTAGTCTTTCTCTTCCAAAACCCCCAAGCCAAATTTTACATTAAAGAGGTAAGACTTGTCAACAAGTATGGTAGATAGGCTTGTCGCATTTAGAGGTCTTTCCAGCAATCCTCTTCTCACTCGATCACCCGTGATACTCTGCCATGTATACTGTGATTCAATATATCTCAATCAACATTATTTTATTTAACCTCACATTAATATGACTACAGAATAAATTTTTGAAAATACATTCTGGTGCTCTGGGAGCCCAGTTTGAGTCCCACAAGTACTTTACAATATCAATAAACTCAGCAGAACTAAGTCCACTACTATAATTGGAAACTAAAGGAAAATGAAAGCTTTCTGGGGAAGAAAAATATAAAACCCTTAATCAGGGAATATTTGTACGATGAGGCAAACTGATCTCATGGGGCAGTTTGTATGACGGAGGGAGACAGTGAACATTATCCTCAGCTGCGAGCACACTTTATTGTGAGAAAAGTCTGTTAATTATATGAAGCAGTTTTCAACCATGTCTGACTGCTGGATTTTTCAACCATGTCTGACTGCTGGATGCCGGAGTCTTCAATCATGTCTGACTGCTGGATGCTGGGTCCTTCAACTATGTCTGGGTGCTGGATGCTGGAGTCTTCAACCTTGTCTGACTGTTGGAGTCTTCAACCATGTCTGTCTGTTGGAGTCTTCAACCATGTCTGTCTGTTGGAGTCTTCAACCATGTCTGTCTGTTGGAGTCTTCAACCATGTCTGACTGTTGAAGTATTCAACCATGTCTGACTGTTGGAGTCTTCAACCATGTCTGACTGTTGGAGTCTTCAACCATGTCTGTCTGTTGGAGTCTTCAACCATGTCTGACTGTTGGAGTCTTCAACAATGTCTGTCTGTTGGAGTCTTCAACCATGTCTGTCTGTTGGAGTCTTCAGCCATGTCTGTCTGTTGGAGTCTTCAATCATGTCTGACTGTTGGAGTCTTCAACCATGTCTGTCTGTTGGAGTCTTCAACCATGTCTGACTGTTGGAGTCTTCAACCATGTCTGACTGTTGGAGTCTTCAACCATGTCTGACTGTTGGAGTCTTCAATCATGTCTGACTGTTGGAGTCTTCAACCATGTCTGACTGTTGGAGTCTTCAACCATGTCTGACTGTTGGAGTCTTCAATCATGTCTGACTGTTGGAGTCTTCAACCATGTCTGACTGTTGGAGTCTTCAATCATGTGTGACTGTTGGAGTCTTCAACCATGTCTGACTGTTGGAGTCTTCAAGGATGTACGTCTACTGGAGTCTTCAACGATGTCTGACTGCTGGATGCTGAAGGCATCAACGATGTATGACGACTATAAGCTAATATCCTTAACGATGTCTGACTGTTAGATGCTGAAGGCATCAACGATGTATGACGACTTTAAGCTAGCATCTTTAATGATGTCTAACGGCTGAGAGTTGGTGTCTTTACTGATGTTTGGCTCCTGAAAAGTGGTGTCTTGCACTAGAGCAGATGAAAGGCTTACCTTTAGTCACCTTCCAGATCGTTCACATGTTTCTTCACTCTCTGGAAATGAAAGTACAATGTTTGATCGATTTTTCAAGCACAGACAATACAGAACAAAAGACTTCTCCGAAAGGACTCCACCGCTGTCTGTAAAAGCAAAGAATTACTCACAGATATTCTAAGTGTCTGGTGTTGCCTAAAGAACATAAGAACATAAGAAAGAAGAAACACTGCAACAGGCCAACTGACCCATGCGGAGCAGGTCCATGTCCCCCCCGGATTAGACCAATGACCCCCCCCCCCCTGGATTAGCCCAAAGAACATATCCCTGAGGTATCCCGGTAATAATTGCTGTTTTTAACCCTAATGCTGCAACCTGATTGTTTCCCACCAACACCCATACCTCTATAATCTATCAGTTTAAATCCCTAGACAAGCCATCAATTACCCTTTCAATTGAATTGGCTAATGCAACCACTCCATCCCCAGAGAGATGAACCCCATCCCTTGCATACATATCACGTTTGCCAAAGAATAGGTCCCAGTTATCAATGAATGGGATTGCAAGTTCATTGCAGTAATTGTCTAGCCAGCAATTTATACCAATTGCCCTAGACATCCATTCATTGCCCACTCCCTTTCTAGGCAAGATGCTACATATGACTAGGATCCCTCCCTTAGACCTAACTACTTCTATGGCTGACCTGTACTTATCCAGCAGCTCCTCTCTCCTGCCCTTCCCAATGCCATTACCCCCAGCACTAAGACAGATAATGGGCTTGTTCCCATTACCTGCCATAATATTATCCAACCTGCTGACTATGTCACCAACACCAGCTCCAGGAAGACACACTCTCTGTCTGACCTTTCTGTCTCTGTTACAAAATGCATGGTCCATATATCTTACCTGAGAATCGCCTACTATTAAAATATTCTTACCTTGATTAGCAGGGGAATCAGTGGTACCTTCAACCTCACTAACCACTGAAGTACACTCGTCTTGGAGAACAGAGAATCGATTTCCTACCTTCACATCTTCTCTATTAACTCTCCTCATCTTCCTTCTTCCTGAACTGTGAACCACTTGCCACTTAAAGCGGCTGCCACTATCACTGCTGGTGACCATTCCTTCCTTACCAGCTAAATCCTTCTCACACTCGCTCCCAAACTCATCTATGCGAAGCTTCAGCCTCCTATTTTCCTCCTGAAGAAGTAGAATCTCCTTCTTCAACACTTTAACCTGAGATTCTAAAACACTACAACAAGCCATGGTGCTTGGTAACACCCCACTCTAACTCCCAAGAGCTTAGGACAGGTAGTTGTACAAAAAATTACTTAAAGGTGCTTTAAGTGTAATGTCATATCTGAGGAGTTACTTAGAAAAGCTCCAAGAATGATGTATTACACAATAAGTTTAAGGTGAACTAGAGTGAAATGTTGACTTACTGAGGACTGATGCTTCAGTTACCTACCTCGGAGACTCATCGTGGGACTCAGCGATCACCCAGTCGATGATTTTCAAAACAAAAAAAAAAAAAATCCTCCGTGCTGGCCTGAATTATTAAGTTACTATCGGTGATTATTCACGAGGAGATGAGTTGGCAGTATTGGTAAACTATTGTATGAATCATTTGTAATTTATGGAAAACTGAGAGGAAAAATTCTGTCTCGGGAGTGAGTGAAAATACTCGGACCACACACCTGCCATCCTTTCTGTTGCCACCCTTCCTGCTGCCACCCTTCCTGCTGCCACCCTGCCTGCCACCCTTCCTGCCACCCTTCCTGCTGCCACCCTGCCTGCCACCCTGCCTGCCACCCTTCCTGCTGCCACCCTGCCTGCCACCCTGCCTGCCACCCTTCCTGCTGCCACCCTGCCTGCCACCCTTCCTGCCACCCTTCCTGCTGCCACCCTTCCTGCTGCCACCTTTCCTGCTGCCATCCTTCCTGCTGCCACCCTTCCTGTCATGCTTCCTGCGGCCCTTCCTGATACCATCCTTCCTGCCACCCTGCCTGCCACACTTCCTGCCACCCTGCCTGCCACACTTCCTGCCACCCGCTTTTCGTAACGTTATATTTAATTCGACTGAAACTAGTTTCAGAAGTTTAATCATGTCTCCCCCGACTTGTAAAGAGCAAATAATCACAAAGATATAACAAAATCGAGAGGGAAAAAGTAAACTTTAACAAATCTGCGGTAGTGACTCCAGTCCCTCGAAGTAACTGGCCAGTAAATCCCATTTACTGGCTCCCTACCAACTCTCCACTGACGGGCAGAATCCTTACAGGAGAAAAAAAAAAAGTGGCTTTTCTGGGGATGTATCTGGTCAAGACGTTCGGCCCGGATATAGTTGAGGGTGATGTGGTTAGGTCCAGTGCCATTTCTGAGATGCAAGAATGCTGCTGACACTACCACTCCCTCTCCTATCCTTCCATCCATTACTCTCCGCTGAGCTACCTGGTGGCACTTAGGACTGGCACTGGTGTCTTTCCCGTGACGGGTTTATGGTGCCTGCTGGCTACCTCCAGGCACCTGAGGCTCATCTTACTCCTGGATTTTCCCAGGCCTGGTATCGTCAACGTCGTGGCTAGCATATACTCTTAATAATATCACATGACTTATGAGATGGCAATATTATTATTTTTATTATTGTTGTTACTGCTACTACTACTACTAGGAAATCACTAAACTCGTCAGGGTTACAGAGCGAGTCGTAAAGACACGGATGGGAAATAATTAGGTTCAACCCGAGAGAAAGAGTGGCTGGTTGCTCTAATTACTTGGATTTAGGACCCTTCACCAGCACAGGTTTTATGGCCCTAACGGGTTTAGCGGTCTCATTGAAGCTACTAATGATATTATAGGCCTGGGAAAGGAGGCCTAGCAGCAGAAAAAATGTCTATTACGGTTGAAGTAACTTTATACTATAGCTTCTTCATGCAGCTAAATAAAATAGAATTTGTGAAACAACAGTGTGTATGGTGGAGCTCTTGAAAGAGCACTCAGGTGGAACCCAAGATAATGTTTGTTTGGTAGAGTTAGTGAGGGAACACTCAGGTGGAACCCAAGATAATGTTTGTTTGGTAGAGTTAGTGAGGGAGCACTCAGGTGGAACCCAAGACGATGTTTGTTTGGTAGAGTTAGTGAGGGAGCACTCAGGTGGAACCCAAGACGATGTTTGTTTGGTAGAGTTAGTGAGGGAGCACTCAGGTGGAACCCAAGACGATGTTTGTTTGGTAGAGTTAGTGAGGGAGCACTCAGGTGGAACCCAAGACAATGTTTCTTTGGTAGAGTTAGTGAGGGAACACTCAGGTAGAACCCAAGACGATGTTTCTTTGGTAGAGTTAGTGAGGGAACACTCAGGTGGAACCCAAGACAATGTTTCTTTGGTAGAGTTAGTGAGGGAACACTCAGGTGGAACCCAAGACAATGTTTCTTTGGTAGAGTTAGTGAGGGAACACTCAGGTGGAACCCAAGACAATGTTTCTTTGGTAGAGTTAGTGAGGGAACACTCAGGTAGAACCCAAGACGATGTTTCTTTGGTAGAGTTAGTGAGGGAACACTCAGGTGGAACCCAAGACAATGTTTGTTTGGTAGAGTTAGTGAAGGAACACTCAGGTGGAACCCAAGACGATGTTTGTTTGGTAGAGTTAGTGAGGGAGCACTCAGGTGGAACCCAAGACGATGTTTGTTTGGTAGAGTTAGTGAGGGAGCACTCAGGTGGAACCCAAGACGATGTTTGTTTGGTAGAGTTAGTGAGGGAGCACTCAGGTGGAACCCAAGACGATGTTTGTTTGTCAATGAAAATGAAAATGAAAATGTAAATGAAAATGAAAATGAAAATGAAAATGAAAATGCAAAGTTTACAATGTGTGGTTTACACATTACAAAATATTAATTACAAAGAAAGCCACTAGCATGCCTAGGCATTTCAGGCAGATTAATCCTAATAGTTTTTTTTTATTAGAAACCTTACAAAAGTACAAAGGATGCATAATAATAGTACAGGAATACAAAACATTCTTTTGTGCTACTAGTACCAGGTTATTCCTGGCGGTAACAAGTATTATAACATCTTCTTATAGCAAACAATACACGCGAAGACAAACCTCACTAAAGTATAACAGTCATTAATAGTTGCCGCCAAGCCATTGTACCCACAGAAAACACACCAAAATGAAACTTTACATAGTTTAACAATATAAAATGAATACCTGACATGTCCTATTACAACAAAAACAACATACAAATGTACAACATCACAAGATTACTAAAGCTGAAATTTTCACACATGACTAAAACCATAACCACCTTTAACACACAATATATGTACTACACATATCATGTCAGTAAAGTAAAAAGACCCTAACCAAAGCTACCATAACAACTACAAAACAAGACAAAACTCTAACATACCCGCTATGACAGGGTACAGAGTATTGGTTAAGTTATGTAACATTATATCCTAACCAATAGGAATTCGGAAGGAACGTATGATTCCTTATGCACAATAACCATAGAGAAACAATATTTTACTATTATTAATATGTTAACCCTCTAATACAATAATTCTGATACAGAAAACAGAACAACATACATGTAACATACAATAATAAAATAACCCAAAACAAGTTTTTATAACAAACCTCGGCACATTAAAGGGTTTAAAACCAAACCCTATACATAATTAAACCTCCCACATATGTATATAAACCGAAAATCTTGTCCACAAGACTTTGTTGGTATAACCCCATAAAAACATGGTATAGACCCAAAACCTATACATACACTTAAATTTTTTCACATAGAACCTTCATCAGACAATAAAAGTTAAACATAAGACAAGAGAAGTAATATGGATAAGGCTGCTGTAATTTGCCAGTCCCAAAAGAACTGACACGTATCTCAGAATTTTTTTTGTTGAAACCAACTTGCCAATCTAATTACTTAAAACCGAGATCCTAAGGGCTCGATATCCTGGATATCAAGGAAATTTTAAAACCAGTGAACATAACCATCAGGCTTAGAAATGTAACCCTGGAAACCACACTTATATCTCACTATGACAAACATTCTCGTGAAACATGGCGTACCATCCATACCTAATTCTCACTACCTTCCTCTTACACACTACATAAGCTCCAGAGAACTCCCCCCCCTTTACAACCCCCCATAAGGAGACCACTCCTTTGTCCATCCTCAGGGACCCCGACAAAGGGAACCCACAGTGAGGTTCCTATAACCTTCCAGGAAACTTTTTTCCCAGGACGCCCCATAAACCACCATATTCCTACACTTCGTCCTATAGAATCCTGCTGCCGCCCTGCCTGCCACCCTTCCTGCTGCCACCCTTCCTGCTGCCACCTTTCCTGCTGCCATCCTTCCTGCTGCCACCCTTCCTGTCATCCTTCCTGCGGCCCTTCCTGATGCCATCCTTCCTGCCACCCTGCCTGCCACACTTCCTGCCACCCGCTCTTCGTAACGTTATATTTAATTTGACTGAAACTAGTTTCAGAAGTTTAATCATGTCTCCCCCGACTTGTAAAGAGCAAATAATCACAAAGATATAACAAAATCGAGAGGGAAAAAGTAAACTTTAACAAATCTGCGATAGTGACTCCAGTCCCTCGAAGTAACTGGCCAGTAAATCCCATTTACTGGCTCCCTACCAACTCTCCACTGACGGGCAGAATCCTTACAGGAGAAAAAAAAAATGTGGCTTTTCTGGGGATGTATCTGGTCAAGACGTTCGGCCCGGATATAGTTGAGGGTGATGTGGTTAGGTCCAGTGCCATTCCTGAGATGCAAGAATGCTGCTGACACTACCACTCCCTCTCCTATCCTTCCATCCATTACTCTCCGCTGAGCTACCTGGTGGCACTTGGGACTGGCACTGGTGTCTTTCCCGTGACGGGTTTATGGTGCCTGCTGGCTACCTCCAGGCACCTGAGGCTCATTTTACTCCTGGATTTTCCCAGGCCTGGTATCGTCAACGTCGTGGCTAGCATATACTCTTAATAATATCACACCACTTATGAGATGGCAATATTATTAATTTTTATTATTGTTGTTACTACTACTACTACTACTAGGAAATCACTAAACTCGTCAGGGTTACAGAGCGAGTGGTAAAGACACGGATGGGAAATAATTAGGTTCAACCCGAGAGAAAGAGTGGCTGGTTGCTCTAATTACTTGGATTTAGGACCCTTCACCAGCACAGGTTTTATGGCCCTAACGGGTTTAGCGGTCTCAGTGAAGCTACTAATGATATTATAGGCCTGGGAAAGGAGGCCTAGCAGCAGAAAAAATGTCTATTACGGTTGAAGTAACTTTATACTATAGCTTCTTCATGCAGCTAAATAAAATAGAATTTGTGAAACAACAGTGTGTTTGGTGGAGCTCTTGAAAGAGCACTCAGGTGGAACCCAAGACGATGTTTGTTTGGTAGAGTTAGTGAGGGAACACTCAGGTGTAACCCAAGACAATGTTTGTTTGGTAGAGTTAGTGAGGGAACACTCAGGTGGAACCCAAGACAATGTTTGTTTGGTAGAGTTAGTGAGGGAACACTCAGGTGGAACCCAAGATAATGTTTGTTTGGTAGAGTTAGTGAGGGAACACTCAGATGGAACCCAAGACAATGTTTGTTTGGTAGAGTTAGTGAGGGAACACTCAGGTGGAACCCAAGACAATGTTTGTTTGGTAGAGTTAGTGAGGGAACACTCAGGTGGAACCCATGATAATGTTTGTTTGGTAGAGTTAGTGAGGGAACACTCAGATGGAACCCAAGACAATGTTTGTTTGGTAGAGTTAGTGAGGGAACACTCAGATGGAACCCAAGACAATGTTTGTTTGGTAGAGTTAGTGAGGGAACACTCAGGTGGAACCCAAGATAATGTTTGTTTGGTAGAGTTAGTGAGGGAACACTCAGATGGAACCCAAGACAATGTTTGTTTGGTAGAGTTAGTGAGGGAACACTCAGGTGGAACACAAGACAATGTTTGTTTGGTAGAGTTAGTGAGGGAACACTCAGGTGGAACCCAAGATAATGTTTGTTTGGTAGAGTTAGTGAGGGAACACTCAGATGGAACCCAAGACAATGTTTGTTTGGTAGAGTTAGTGAGGGAACACTCAGGTGGAACCCAAGACAATGTTTGTTTGGTAGCGTTAGTGAGGGAACACTCAGGTGGAACCCAAGACAATGTTTGTTTGGTAGAGTTAGTGAGGGAACACTCAGGTGGAACCCAAGACAATGTTTGTTTGGTAGAGTTAGTAAGGGAACACTCAGGTGGAACCCAAGACGATGTTTGTTTGGTAGAGTTAGTGAGGGAACACCCAGGTGGAACCCAAGACGATGTTTCTTTGGTAGAGTTAGTGAGGGAACACTCAGGTGGAACCCAAGACGATGTTTGTTTGGTAGAGTTAGTGAGGGAACACTCAGGTGGAACCCAAGACGATGTTTCTTTGGTAGAGTTAGTGAGGGAACACTCAGGTGGAACCCAAGACGATGTTTGTTTGGTAGAGTTAGTGAGGGAACACTCAGGTGGAACCCAAGACGATGTTTCTTTGGTAGAGTTAGAGAGGGAACACTCAGGTGGAACCCAAGACGATGTTTGTTTGGTAGAGTTAGTGAGGGAGCACTCAGGTGGAACCCAAGACAATGTTTCTTTGGTAGAGTTAGTGAGGGAACACTCAGGTGGAACCCAAGACGATGTTTCTTTGGTAGAGTTAGTGAGGGAGCACTCAGGTGGAACCCAAGACAATGTTTGTTTGGTAGAGTTAGTGAGGGAACACTCAGGTGGAACCCAAGACGATGTTTCTTTGGTAGAGTTAGTGAGGGAACACTCAGGTGGAACCCAAGACAATGTTTCTTTGGTAGAGTTAGTGAGGGAACACTCAGGTGGAACCCAAGACAATGTTTGTTTGGTAGAGTTAGTGAGGGAACACTCAGGTGGAACCCAAGACAATGTTTCTTTGGTAGAGTTAGTGAGGGAACACTCAGTTGGAACCCAAGACAATGTTTGTTTGGTAGAGTTAGTGAGGGAACACTCAGGTGGAACCCAAGACAATGTTTGTTTGGTAGAGTTAGTGAGGGAACACTCAGGTGGAACCCAAGACAATGTTTGTTTGGTAGAGTTAGTGAGGGAACACTCAGGTGGAACCCAAGACAATGTTTGTTTGGTAGAGTTAGTGAGGGAGCACTCAGGTGGAACCCAAGACAATGTATGTTTGGTAAAGTTAGTGAGGGAACACTCAGGTGGAACCCAAGACAATGTTTGTTTGGTAGAGTTAGTGAGGGAGCACTCAGGTGGAACCCAAGACAATGTTTGTTTGTAAATGAAAATGAAAATGAAAATGCAAAGTTTACAATGTGTGGTTTACACATTACAAAATATTAATTACAAAGAAAGCCACTAGCATGCCTAGGCATTTCAGGCAGATTAATCCTAATAGTTTTTTTTTATTAGAAACCTTACAAAAGTACAAAGGATGCATAATAAAGTACAGGAATACAAAACATTCTTTTGTTCTACTAGTACCAGGTTATTCCTTGCGGGAACAAGTATTATAACATCTTGTTATAGCAAAACAATACACGCTAAGACAAACCTCACTAAAGTTTATCAGTCATTAATAGTTGCCACCAAGCCATTGTACCCAAAGAAAACACACCAAAAAGAAACTTTACATAGTTTAACAATATAAAATGAATACCTGACATGTCCTATTACAACAAAAACATCATACAAATGTACAACATCACAAGATTAACAAAAACTACCATAACCACTACAAAACAAAACAAAACCCTAACATACCCGCTATGACAGGGTACAGATTATTGGTTAAGTTATGGTACATTAGATCCTAACCAATAGGAACCCGGAAGGAACATATGATTCCTTACACAATAACCATAGAGAAACAGGATTTTACTATTATTAATATGTTAACCCTCTAATACAATAATGTTGATACAGAAAACAGAACAGCATGCATGTAAAATACAATAATAAAAAAATCCAAAACAAGTATTTATAACAAACTTCGGCACATTAAAGGGTTTATAACCAAACCCTATACATAATTATACCTCCCACATATGTATATAAACCGAAAATCTTGTCCACAAGACTTTGTTGGTTTAACCCCATAAAAACATGGTATAGACCCAAAACCTATACATACACTTAAATTTTTTCACATAGAACCTTCATCTGACAATAAAAGTTAAACATAAGACTAGAGAAGTAATAAAGATAAGGCTGCTGTAATTTGCCAGTCCCAAAAGAACTGACACGTATCTCAGAAAATGTTGTGTTGATACCAACGTGCCAATCTAATTACTTAAAAACGAGATCCTAAGGGCTCGGTATCCTGTCTTTCAAGGAAATTTTAAACCCAGTGAACATAACCATCAGGCTTAGAAATGTAACCCTGGAAACCACACTTATATCTCACTATGACAAACATTCTCGTGAAACATGGCGTACCATCCATACCTAATTCTCACTACCTTCCTCTTACACACTACATCAGTTCCAGAGAAAACCAAAAACAACCCCCCCCCCTTTACCTCCCCCCATAAGGAGACCACTCCTTTGTCCATCCTCAGGGACCCCGCCCAAGGGAACCCACAGTGAGGTTCCTATAACCTTCCGGGAAACTTTTTTCCCAGGACGCCCCATAAACCAGCATATTCCTACACTTCGTCCTATAGAATCTAGCCGCCAACGCTTTTATCCTCATATCACCCCTTAAGGGGGGATAGGCCATCGGGTTTTGTATTAAGGAGGTTTAATGAACGGCAGGCGAAGACCACCTTGGCGTATATTGAGGCAGGTACAGGGGATGGTGGCTTTGAGGAGGGTCAAGGCATATCCACCACGGAAAATATTAGTTTGTATGCAGATTTTTGGTTTAGGGAGAAGTGGAGGAGGGTTGGCGGGGGAGTGGGTGAGGGACGGTTTGGGGATGAAGGGTTTAAGTGAGCAGGACAGTGACAGAATCGAGGGTAGTATTAATGTAGAGGAGGTGGAGGAGGCAGTTTTTGGATGTGCCAGGGTAAAACCCCAGGCATAGACGGAATACCAAACGATTTTTATAGGTATCATTGGGGAAGTGTACGGCATTGTCTGGTGGGGGTTTTGAGTTGTATGTTAAGTAGTGGGAGGATGGGGAAATCACAAAGAACGGGTGTCACGGTTTTAGTGCCCAAAAAGAAGGAATGCCGAGTTTTGAATGATTACCGTGCGATTACGTTAATGTGCTCGGATTACAAGATTTTTGCTAAGGTTTTGGGCAACAGAATGAGGAAAGTGTTGGGTTTAGTGTCACATAGGGGACAGTTGGGAATTCCGGGAAGAAGGATGAGGGATGGACATGGTTTGATTAGGGATTTTCTAGAGAGATGTACGGGAGGGGGAATACTTGGTTTAGATTGGGTGAATGCTTATGATTGCGTGGACAGAGATTTCTTAGAGGTTTGCTTAGAGAGGTTGGGGTTTCGGGAGGGGGTAGTGAGGTGGGTGAACACCCTGTATGATGGGGCAGAGGTGAGGGTACAGGTCAATGGGAGGTTGTGTGAAAGTGTACCAATGGAGAGAGGTTTGAGGCAGGGCTGTCCGATGTCACAGCTGCTCTTTGCGTGTGTGCAGAATCCTTTTTATGAGTCTGTTGAGAGGGTGATGAACAATCAGGAGATGGAAGGGGGGTGCAAAGGGGGCATCGTTGGGTATGTGGATGATAATTCTGTTTTGCTAAGGGGTAAGGAGGAGTTAAGGAGGGTGGGTAGAGTGATTCAGATGTTTGGTATGAATACCGGAATGAGAGTTAATACGGTGAAATCAAGGTTACTAGAGGTCGGTAATTGGATAGGGGGGGGGGCTTGGGGATGGGGTTAGGATGGACAGTGGTTGACAGAATCAAGGTATGTGGGATATGGTATTTGGCGGAAGTGCAGGCATGCAGAAGGGTAAATTCGGAGTCTGTCACGGGTACGGTTTTAAGTAGACTAGGAGGTTTAAGTGCGAGGGACTTAGCTTTACATCAGAGGGTAGTGGTGGTAAATTCACTTGTCTATAGCAAGGTATGGGGGGTGGCAGAGGTTTTCCCTTAGAGGTACGAGATATTGTGGAAATGCAGAGGAGGGTGCTGAAGTTTGTGTGGGGATTTGGGAGGGCATGGTTAAGTAAGGAGGTAGTTATGACGGATGTTCGGAGAGGGGGTTTAGGTTTGTTGCCTTTAGGACTGAGAGTAATGGCTGTATATATCAAGTGGAGGTATATGAGGGAAGGGGGTGTGAGGGGCGCTAAAGTAGGAAGAGTTATGGAGGAGGCACGTAAATGGTGGAGTGGGAAGGAATTGAGGGTTTGTGAAGATATGTTGAGATTTTTATTGACAGTGCAACAGGTGGATAAAATCAAAGTGAAAAGGTTGGTGAGGGTAGTGAAAGGTCAAGGAATTATGCAAGGGGTAGCCGTGTATCCAACGTATGATTGGGGGGTTATTTGGAAAGATTATAGTAAGCTTCGGATACCGGCTAGAGTAAGAGAATTAGTATATAGGTTTATCATGGGGATTCTGGCTTCCAAGGAGGTGTTACGTAGTATGGGGTTTGTGGAAGAGGCTTTTTGTCAGTTTTGTGGTGATGTTGAAACGGCGTTTCATGTGGTCTTCTTTTGTACCTCCTTGGAGGGGGTGAGATCATGGATGGGTGGGGTTATCAGACTGTTGGGGGGAGGGTCGTTTGCCGCTTTTAAAGGCTTTACTACTAGATGTAAGGGGAGTGCCTAGGGATGTTGGAAGGGCTATAATGTATATCATAGTGGATTATCTGGACATTTCATGGGGAATGAGGGGATTAAAACATCCTCCAACCCTGCCCTAACTCGAATTGCCTCAAATTTTTCATTGTGAATTTCCGCCAACCTATTTTGCAAACGTTCCATGTCCTCACTCCGCCCCACCCGTTCCTCTGCATAACAGTCATTTAACTGACCCTCAAGATAATTTTGTAGGCCATAGCTCCACTTCGCCATCTCCTTACCCCGTACTTTAAAAAATTTCGCGATTTCAACTTTAGCCCTCATTTCCCACCAATCCAGCAAATCCATTCCCATATTCCTAGTCTCCCAAAAGGATTTCCACCAATCTTCAAACCCTGTAGGGTCACCCTCGTCCCTAAGTAGCCTCACATTTAATTTCCAGTATCCTGCATAAACTCTCACTATGCCATCTACCCTCAAATCTGCTACAACAGCACGATGATCAGAAAAACCCACATCGATAGTCCTCACCCTCTCCACACCTATGCCCTGCCTAACATAAATCCTATCTAACCGTGCCTCATATCCCCTACGAATAAAAGTGTGCTCCACTCCATATCCCCTACTTCCCACCACATCTACCACTCCAACATCTCGCAAAACATCCCGCAGAACCCCCAAAACACAACCCGCCCCCCTCGGAACCACATCACCATTCCTAATGACACAATTCCAATCCCCACCAATCACCGTAAAAGCAGGTAAACCTCTCAAGTGATATACCAGAACATCGCGTACAAAATCCACCTTCACTCTAGCGTTACTAGTTGCTGGCATGTACACACCTACAAAACTAACCCTCCTGGCCCCCCAAAACCCATCCACCCTGACAACGCTCCCCCCCCCCCTCCTCCCAACCCAGGATACGCAAAGGACTGGTCTCCTTTACCGCCACAGCCACACCTCCTTTCAACCTCAAAGCATCACATGTAAACAACCTATAACCTTTCAACAACAACTCACATCCTAACCTATGGTTATGTTCCTGTAAAAAACAGACATCAATACTAAATCTCCTCAAAACCCACTCTAACCATACCCTCTTGACCTCGGTTTTAAGACCGTTTACATTGAAAGTTACACACCTGAATTTTACAAGAATGGCGGCTTACCCCTGTGCCGCTGAGGCTTACTTGGTCCTCCTTTCATAGGTCTCGGTCCTTCTCTATCAATCCCTCGTTCCTGCCCTCCAACCCCTCCCTGTCCCTTCCCACCTAGCTTCCCATTGCCCCCCTCTCCTCCCAGACTTGCCGTTGCTACCACAGCTGCCCACATCATCTTCCCAGGCCTCTGCGCTGGTGTGAGGACTTCGTCCATGTCTGATGCCCCCGCTGATCTCTTGCGGGAGCTACCCTCTACACACATTTCTTCTGCAACCACATCTTCTTGATGGACCTCCACCACCACATTGCTCTCCTTTCGAACCTCACTCAAGTCTTCCTTACCCCGTTTCTGTTCATCCATCACCTTGACATTACCTGACCTCACATCACTTTCCACACCATGCTCCGACTCTTCCAAAAAATCCTTCAGCACAGCCTCCAAAATCCCTTCCTGAGCTGAATCTGTAGTACCTAACGGTCTGTCTGACAGCGATATTCCCTCCCCCCCCGTTTCCACTGGTAGTGTAACACGTCTCCAAAACCACCTCTGCTCTGTTGACCTCCTCACTCCATAGGCCTGTACCCCGGCTTTCCACTTCACCCGTCATAACGTCCGCGGCTTCTAATGGCGTATCCACAGAAGCTGTCTCCTGACGCCTAGGGCCCTGTCTCCTGGGGCATTGTGCCACCATGTGCTCATAAGAGTCACATAAACGGCACGTCTTCCTCTGCCCCGCATAGTGTACAAAAACCTGTGTTCTATGGTTATGCAATGTGACATATGATGGTATCGGCCTCCTCAGGGTCATTTTCAGTGTGAAGGATCCTTCCGGCATCCCCTCGTAAGGGCCGTCCCTCCACATTCCCATGCTCGCCGAGTGTACAGTCCCATAACCACTGAACACATCTTGTAGGCTGTATGCTGTTGCCTCAAAAGGTACATTCCTTACCTTCACCCAAGTAAAATACTTAGACACATCATGCAAGCATACTTCCACTGCCGAATTGATACTCATCCTCCTTTCTTGAAATTCGTCGACGATGGTAGAGTAGAAGTCAGCTCTCATGAACTTCACGAAGACCCTTGACATACCATTCAGTGCCACACCATACAGCTCTTCATTGGGGATGCCATAACAGTCCCTGATAATGATTGGCAGGAGAACGTTCAAAGTGGCGCTGCTTAAAGATCCTCTAACCAGCTCAATGCAGACAGTATTTATGCGCCGGTTCATTCGGTCCGCCATCTTGGTGCTAATGCTATGTTTTCCTCACCAGGTGGCGTGCAAGAGAAACTGTAGAAGCGTCCTCTCTCCCCGCAGGTCGAGAGATGAATTGTCTTTTAGTTACTCTATATTGAGCAGTACATTTTAATATACCTTATTGTATACTGATATAAAAGTTAGGTATCCGAAGTGATTAACATTAATTAGTATAATAATAATGGTGAGGTAGTACAAAATATGTAACAGTATTACAGTTAGTAAATTTAATTATGGGAATAGCTTTATCTTGGCATGATACACTGTTTTTATGAAAGTATTTCAGGCAAACTTTGGAGTTAGTGAAGGAACACTCAGGCGGAACCCATGACAATGTTTGTTTGGTAAAGGAACCCATGACAGTGTTTGAGTGCAAGTAAGAGAACAGCTCAGATGGAACCCAAGACAATGTTTGTAAGGAGGAGAACCTGATCTTGAAAGAGCCCTACTCGCTTCATGTTGTTGTCACTGTTGACAGAGAATACCTGAGCGTGGAGAGGAAGGCTTTGTCTGTCTGTCTGTCTGTCTGTCTGTCTCTCTCTCTCTCTCTCTGTCTGTCTCTGTCTCTGTCTCTGTCTGTCTCTCTCTCTCTCTCTCTCTCTCTCTCTCTCTCTCTCTCTCTCTCTCTCTCTCTCTCTCTCTCTCTCTCTCTCTCTCTCTCTCTCTCTCTCTCTCTCTCTCTCTCTCTCTCTCTCTCAGTTTTATCTTTACCAGCTTCTCCACATCGATCCATAAAACAGATGACCATTTTCACGATGGACATTAGAAATTCAGTCCCTCGAGATAAGAACGAGGTCCATCTGTTGACAGAAGCCGTGCCATCTCTTCATACCCCTTTCAAACTCTGCTTTTCCGTATGGTCGTTACTTGAAAACCCCTCTACAGTGTTTCAAATAGATGAATCCAATTTCAGAGCAGTTTGCTATGGAATTAGGTCCATCTCTTTAAAACAGCGTATATTAACGGACTTCGAGCTGACGTATTTCACGCCGCTTGCAGCCGTCTTGTTGCCTTAAACCAGGCACTCCGCACTGATTAGTTCATCGCCTGGGAGAGTGGGGCGCTTCGGCGCTGCTTGTTTAAGGAGTCAATGGTTCTAGGAGTAAATAGTCTGAAAGAGAAAAAAAATAACATTCAGTATCGAGGGAGTTTAATGTCGCTAAGACTATTGAGCGTCTTCAAGCACGAGACAAAAAGCAATACCAGAGCCACGTAGAGACATTGTTTTGTATAACCTCCCTGAACATCGTTGTTGTTGCTGCTATTATTATTATTATTATTATTATTATTATTATTATTATTATTATTATTATTATTATTATTATTATTATTATTATATTTATTATTATTATTATTAATTATTATTATTATTATTATTATTATTATTATTATTATTATTATATTTATTATTATTATTATTATTATTATTATTATTATTATTATTATTATTATATTTATTATTATTATTATTATTATTATTATTATATTTATTATTATTATTATTGTTATTATTATTATTATTATTATTATTATTATTATTTTTATTATTATTATTATTATTGTTATTATTATTATTATTATTATTATTATTATTATTATTATTATTATTATTATTATTATTATTATTTTATTATTATTATTATTATTATTATTATTATTATTATTATTATTATTATTATTATTATTATTATTATTATTATTATATTTATTATTATTATTATTATTATTATTATTATTATTATTATTATTATTATTATATTTATTATTATTATTATTATTATTATTATTATATTTATTATTATTATTATTGTTATTATTATTATTATTATTATTATTATTATTATTATTATTTTTATTATTATTATTATTATTGTTATTATTATTATTATTATTATTATTATTATTATTATTATTATTATTATTATTATTATTATTATTATTATTGTTGTTGTTGTTGTTGTTATTGTTAGTAGTAGTAGTAGTAGTAATAGTAGCAATAGTAGTAGTAATAATAGCGGTGGAGGTGGTGCTAGCAATAGTAATTTTAATAGTAAAATTAGTAGTAGTAGTAGTAGTTGTTGTTATAATAGTAGTAGTAGTGGTGGTGGTGGTAATAGTAGTTGTTGTTATTGTTGTAATAGTAGTATTAGTTATTCTTTTAATAGCAGTAATAGCAGTAGAGGTTGTAGTAGTATGTGAAGTAGCAATTTTATAGGAAACGCTAAAACCGTGTATGAGTCATCACACAGACTGGTGAGGGCTCGATCCTCCGGCAGGCCAGGCTTTTTCCCCTGATGGTACAGAATTAGAGATAATACCGTTGTCTTTTATGGGGAACTCTGTTTAGTAGGGTACCCTAAGAATCATTACTGGTTCTGGTAGTCGTTACTGGAATCCCCGTGATCGCTAGTGGGGTCCCCTAAGGATCAGTACTCTGGTAGTCATTACTGGAGGTTCTGAAGTCACTAGTATCATGTTCTTAATTCAGGCAAATGACTTATAACAGAGAAAACTTTATGTGACTATGTTCAAGTTGCGAATATCTAATGTAGAGTAAAAAATCGAAAAGATTACAAAATTGCGCTTGAAGATTTAGATACAATGTAATGGAATGATGTCACGTGGATTGATATATAGATGTTTGATATATATATAGAAGTTAATGTTTATCAGTGTCATACGAGCATAATGGAAATGGATGTTAGTGAAAACATGTACTGAACTAGGTAAAGATTGCGAGAACCTAAGAACATGTCATAGAGTGAAATTGGTGGTGATATTCTAAAAATATTTTCTAGAGTGAAAGATGTTGGTGTCTTCATATGAATATCTTATAGTGAAAGATGAAGATAATTATCTTGATGTGATTATAATCAATAAGTTATCACTGGAAGACTACACAGATGCAGCACTGAGAACCTTCTACACTTGCTGTAAAATTTTAAAATAACCTTTAAAAATAGAGGTGGTGATAAAGTACTGAAAAAAGATTACAACATATATATTTTATCAAAATAGTGATAATGGGCTGTGGTAATGCATTACGACAGCCACATAAAGAAGACGAGGGTTGAGTGCCCAGTAACATGACTAAGGAGTGAGAAGGAAACCTACTTACGGAGAGTAGCAGTAATGTTTGTGATGAACTTAATAGCTTCATAATACCTTCACGGAGGACAGAGAAGAACAGCCCCGCTGCTGGGGAGAAGAAAGAGGAAAATTGCTGAAACATCGGGTATTGCAACAAGCTGGAGCTGGACACATCTAAGACAATGGAACAGGTCACTATATCACCTTCAGTGCTGAAGCTGAATACACTACTATCATTAATATCTAATAGCAAAATATTAGAGGCAGGGACGTTGCATAGTTCCTGGATAATAATGAACGTGATTTCATTCTTTATCAGGAGAGAGTTGTGGATGCGGGGAGCAATCTTCCGAGTAGGGTAATCGAGGTTAGGATCCTGGGTAGTTTTTTAAGAAGAGATTGGACAAATATGTGAGTGGGAGGGGCTGGGTTTGATTGGTGTCGTAGGTACGGGAGTAAATTCTTGGGCCAGCAGGCCTTCTGCAGTGTTCCTCCATTCTTATGTGCTCTATATTCTTAAGAGTGACAGACATTACACACTAAATTAGAGAGCAGCATCTCGCGTAAGCATACCGTGCGAAGTGAGGAGAGAATAAAATAAAGAAAAAATGATGGCTACCTTAAAGACACGGGAAACATCACAGACCAACAACACGGGCTCAGCAACAACACGGGCTTAACAGCAACACGGGTTCAGCAACAACACGGGCTCAGCAACATTACGGGCTCAGCAACAACACGGGCTCAGCAACAACACGGGCTCAGCAACAACACGGGCTCAGCAACAACACGGGCTCAGCAACAACACGGCCTCAGCAACAACACGGGCTCAGCAACAACACGGGCTCAGCAACAACACGGGCTCAGCAACAACACGGCCTCAGCAACAACACGTGCTCAGCAACAGCACGGGCTCAGCAACAACACGGGCTCAGCAACAACACGGGCTTAACAGCAACACGGGTTCAGCAACAACACGGGCTCAGCAACATTACGGGCTCAGCAACAACACGGGCTCAGCAACAACACGGGCTCAGCAACAACACGGGCTCAGCAACAACACGGCCTCAGCAACAACACGGGCTCAGCAACAACACGGGCTCAGCAACAACACGGGCTCAGCAACAACACGGGCTCAGCAACAACACGGGCTCAGCAACAACACGGGCTCAGCAACAACACGGGCTCAGCAACATTACGGGCTCAGCAACAACACGGGCTCAGCAACAACACGGGCTCAGCAACAACACGGGCTCGGCAACAACACGGGCTCAGCAACAACACGGGCTCAGCAACAACACGGGCTCAGCAACAACACGGGCTCAGCAACAACACGTGCTCAGCAACAGCACGGGCTCAGCAACAACACGGGCTCAGCAACAACACGGGCTCAGCAACAACACGGCCTCGGCAACAACACGGGCTCGGCAACAACACGGGCTCAGCAATGAATAAGAGAGAGAGAGATGGTCGGACAAACTGTGTATTCCCATACGTCAAGAATATTTCTGACACAGTACCACAAAGAAGCTTGTGCACAAAGTGGAAAACTAAACCGTAGTAAACGGGTAGAAATATTACCGTGGGTAAAAGAGTACCATAACATGAAGAAATACAAAATCATCGTAAGAGATAAAATAGCCACATGGGCGAAGATGACCAGCGAGGTCCTTCAAGGATGCGTTCAACGAGACGAAGTGACTCAATGGTGGAATGGAAAGACTGAAGGAATGGTAAAGGAAGGATGATAATGATGGAAAGGGAGAGGAGGCATCTTGGGATATAGTGGGAGACATAAAAACCACATCCAATCCCATCCAAGGAACAAGTAGATTTGTGTATGCATATATTAACCCCGACTCCCACCTATTAGAAGTCCGTCGGACTGTCAACTTACGGACCGCTGCTCGAACCCCTAGTCCATCCTTCTGTTTATTCATTGACAGTTGCTTATTACAACTTAATTTGAGCTCATAAACAATATGGCCTTGAGGGAGACAAGAACAGCTCTGCTACTAAAGCTCTGGGGTTGAAGAGAGAATTTCAGTTGGGTGACACGGTGCAGCTGACGGAATGTATTATAGTAAGTATTAGTTCTGACTACTGTCTATCAGAAGCCCAGGCGACCGAGACAGTGGAGAGTTGGATTGTCAATTTAGGGACCATGGTTCGAGCCCCTCGTTCCATTTCTGTTTATTCATGTATGTAAGTAGACTGAACATAAAACGGACGTGTATTAGACCTGGTCATGAGTGGCCAGGAGAGAGAGAGAGAGAGAGAGAGAGAGAGAGAGTGTGAGAGAGTGCGAGAGAGAGAGAGAGTGAGAGAGAGAGAGAGAGAGAGAGAGAGAGAGAGAGAGAGAGAGAGAGAGAGAGAAGAGGTGTGTGAGTCAATGTCAGGAGAGCAGTGACTGGACCAAGGCGCCATGGTGTTTGGTTAAGTATAGGGGTGGCATTTTGGGTAAGTTTTAGGCCATAGGTTGTTTTGGTGATTTTGTATGTACATTCATGATATTACCTGTAAGGCCTTAGTATGTCAAGGAGCCTGTTTAAGTTTTGGAGAGTACAGGTGAAGTGTTTTTCCTGCAGGCTAAAAGACCGGCAGAAGAGGGGAGTCAGGGAGCCCCCCACTCTTTGCATATGTTTTAACTGTAAATAACTAATAGCAGCGTGCTAGTAAACTATTTTATAATATGTAGAGGGTAGATTGTGTGTTGTATATTTAAGGTTATTAATAATATATTTTTATATAACCTAGTTTATCTGCCATTCCTGATAATCAACCTAAAGTGAATTTCTCTCTCCTTCTGACAGAGTATTGACCATCTAGTTAAAGCTTTAGTATACTGTATTTTAATGTTTAAAATAATTTAGAAAAGGCTTTTACCTCTAGGCGCCAGCATATATTTTATTTAAGGTATTAATTAAGTTACATGTAGGAAAGTCCGGCAGAATTATGCAATTTAACATCATAATTCAATTTTAAAAACCTGGAGAGTTAATAATTAAATTTAACTTAGAACATTTGGAGTTTATTTCCCAGGATGGTTGATTCAAGGAAGAACTTACTGTAAAATGTAACAGTAAATAATGACTTATCTTTTTAAGATATAATTAATAAACAATTATTTTTCTGCCTGATTTTTGTGTGTGCATATTTAATGATTTAGGGAGTTACTTAATAATAATATTTCTCTGTAAATAAAATAATAATTTAGTGTAAATATGTGCTTTGCTTTATGGTTTATTAATTTATATAAATACTTTCTGCGGTAATAATAATCAGGTGTTTACCTTCTACTAGGTAACAGTGTTTACCTTCTACTAGGTAACAGTGTTTACCTTCTACTAGGTAACAATGTTTACCTTCTACTAGGTAACAGTGTTTACCTTCTACTAGGTAACAATGTTTACCTTCTACTAGGTAACAGTGTTTACCTTCTACTAGGTAACAATGTTTACCTTCTACTAGGTAACAATGTTTACCTTCTACTAGGTAACAATGTTTACCTTCTACTAGGTAACAGTGTTTACCTTCTACTAGGTAACAGTGTTTACCTTCTACTAGGTAACAATGTTTACCTTCTACTAGGTAACAATGTTTACCTTCTACTAGGTAACAATGTTTACCTTCTACTAGGTAACAATGTTTACCTTCTACTAGG
The DNA here is from genome assembly GCF_038502225.1 of Cherax quadricarinatus. Taxonomy (NCBI): domain Eukaryota; kingdom Metazoa; phylum Arthropoda; class Malacostraca; order Decapoda; family Parastacidae; genus Cherax; species Cherax quadricarinatus. The sequence continues at coordinate 26,218,520 of NC_091311.1, forward strand.
TAACAATGTTTACCTTCTACTAGGTAACAATGTTTACCTTCTACTAGGTAACAGTGTTTACCTTCTACTAGGTAACAATGTTTACCTTCTACTAGGTAACAATGTTTACCTTCTACTAGGTAACAATGTTTACCTTCTACTAGGTAACAGTGTTTACCTTCTACTAGGTAACAATGTTTACCTTCTACTAGGTAACAGTGTTTACCTTCTACTAGGTAACAATGTTTACCTTCTACTAGGTAACAATGTTTACCTTCTACTAGGTAACAATGTTTACCTTCTACTAGGTAACAATGTTTACCTTCTACTAGGTAACAGTGTTTACCTTCTACTAGGTAACAATGTTTACCTTCTACTAGGTAACAATGTTTACCTTCTACTAGGTAACAGTGTTTACCTTCTACTAGGTAACAATGTTTACCTTCTACTAGGTAACAATGTTTACCTTCTACTAGGTAACACTGTTTACCTTCTACTAGGTAACAGTGTTTACCTTCTACTAGGTAACAATGTTTACCTTCTACTAGGTAACAATGTTTACCTTCTACTAGGTAACAATGTTTACCTTCTACTAGGTAACAATGTTTACCTTCTACTAGGTAACAATGTTTACCTTCTACTAGGTAACAGTGTTTACCTTCTACTAGGTAACAATGTTTACCTTCTACTAGGTAACAATGTTTACCTTCTACTAGGTGTTTAACTAGGTAACAGTGTTTACCTTCTACTAGGTAACAATGTTTACCTTCTACTAGGTAACAGTGTTTACCTTCTACTAGGTAACAATGTTTACCTTCTACTAGGTAACAGTGTTTACCTTCTACTAGGTAACAATGTTTACCTTCTACTAGGTAACAATGTTTACCTTCTACTAGGCAACAGTGTTTACCTTCTACTAGGTAACAGTGTTTACCTTCTACTAGGTAACAATGTTTACCTTCTACTAGGTAACAATGTTTACCTTCTACTAGGTAACAATGTTTACCTTCTACTAGGTAACAATGTTTACCTTCTACTAGGTAACAATGTTTACCTTCTACTAGGTAACAGTGTTTACCTTCTACTAGGTAACAATGTTTACCTTCTACTAGGTAACAGTGTTTACCATCTACTAGGTAACAGTGTTTACCTTCTACTAGGTAACAATGTTTACCTTCTACTAGGCAACAGTGTTTACCTTCTACTAGGTAACAGTGTTTACCTTCTACTAGGTAACAGTGTTTACCTTCTACTAGGTAACAATGTTTACCTTCTACTAGGTAACAATGTTTACCTTCTACTAGGCAACAGTGTTTACCTTCTACTAGGTAACAATGTTTACCTTGTACTAGGTAACAATGTTTACCTTCTACTAGGTAACAATGTTTAACTTCTACTAGGCAACAGTGTTTACCTTCTACTAGGTAACAATGTTTACCTTCTACTAGGTAACAATGTTTACCTTCTACTAGGCAACAGTGTTTACCTTCTATTAGGTAACAATGTTTACCTTCTACTAGGTAACAGTGTTTACCTTCTACTAGGTAACAATGTTTACCTTCTACTAGGTAACAATGTTTACCTTCTACTAGGTAACAGTGTTTACCTTCTACTAGGCAACAGTGTTTACCTTCTACTAGGTAACAATGTTTACCTTCTACTAGGTAACAGTGTTTACCTTCTACTAGGTAACAGTGTTTACCTTCTACTAGGTAACAATGTTTACCTTCTACTAGGTAACAATGTTTACCTTCTACTAGGTAACAATGTTTACCTTCTACTAGGCAACAGTGTTTACCTTCTACTAGGTAACAATGTTTACCTTCTACTAGGTAACAATGTTTACCTTCTACTAGGCAACAGTGTTTACCTTCTACTAGGTAACAATGTTTACCTTCTACTAGGTAACAGTGTTTACCTTCTACTAGGTAACAGTGTTTACCTTCTACTAGGCAACAGTGTTTACCTTCCACTAGGTAACAATGTTTACCTTCTACTAGGTAACAATGTTTACCTTCTACTAGGTAACAATGTTTACCTTCTACTAGGTAACAATCTTTACCTTCTACTAGGTAACAATATTTACCTTCTACTAGGTAACAATGTTTACCTTCTACTAAGTAACAATATTTACCTTCTACTAGGTAACAATCCTTCTACTAGGTAACAATTTTACCTTCTACTAGGTAACAATGTTTACCTTCTACCTTTTACCTTCTACTAGGTAACAATGTTTACCTTCTAGGTAGGGTAACACTGTTTACCTTCTACTAGCACTAGGTAACAATGTTTACCTTCTAGTAGGTAGCAATATTTACCTTCTACTAGGTAACAATGTTTACCTTCTAGTAGGTAGCAATATTTACCTTCTACTAGGTAACAATCTTTACCTTCTACTAGGTAACAATGTTTACCTTCTAGTAGGTAGCAATATTTACCTTCTACTAGGTAACAATGTTTACCTTCTACTAGGTAACAATGTTTACCTTCTACTAGGTAACAATGTTTACCTTCTACTAGGTAACAATCTTTACCTTCTACTAGGTAACAATATTTACCTTCTACTAGGTAACAATGTTTACCTTCTACTAAGTAACAATATTTACCTTCTACTAGGTAACAATCTTTACCTTCTACTAGGTAACAATATTTACCTTCTACTAGGTAACAATGTTTACCTTCTAGTAGGTAGCAATATTTACCTTCTACTAGGTAACAATGTTTACCTTCTAGTAGGTAGCAATATTTACCTTCTACTAGGTAACAATCTTTACCTTCTACTAGGTAACAATGTTTACCTTCTAGTAGGTAGCAATATTTACCTTCTACTAGGTAACAATGTTTACCTTCTACTAGGTAACAATGTTTACCTTCTACTAGGTAACAATCTTTACCTTCTACTAGGTAACAATCTTTACCTTCTACTAGGTAACAATGTTTACCTTCTACTAGGTAACAATGTTTACCTTCTACTAAGTAACAATGTTTACCTTCTACTAGGTAACAAAGTTTACCTTCTAGTAGGTAGCAATATTTACCTTCTACTAGGTAACAATGTTTACCTTCTACTAGGTAACAATGTTTACCTTCTACTAGGTAACAGTGTTTACCTTCTACTAGGTAACAATGTTTACCTTCTACTAGGTAACAATGTTTACCTTCTACTAGGTAACAATGTTTACCTTCTACTAGGTAACAATGTTTACCTTCTACTAGGTAACAATGTTTACCTTCTACTAGGTAACAGTGTTTACCTTCTACTAGGTAACAGTGTTTACCTTCTACTAGGTAACAATGTTTACCTTCTACTAGGTAACAATGTTTACCTTCTACTAGGTAACAATGTTTACCTTCTACTAGGTAACAATGTTTACCTTCTACTAGGTAACAGTGTTTACCTTCTACTAGGTAACAGTGTTTACCTTCTACTAGGTAACAATGTTTACCTTCTACTAGGTAACAATGTTTACCTTCTACTAGGTAACAATGTTTACCTTCTACTAGGTAACAATGTTTACCTTCTACTAGGTAACAATGTTTACCTTCTACTAGGTAACAATGTTTACCTTCTACTAGGTAACAATGTTTACCTTCTACTAGGTAACAATGTTTACCTTCTACTAGGTAACAGTGTTTACCTTCTACTAGGTAACAATGTTTACCTTCTACTAGGTAACAATGTTTACCTTCTACTAGGTAACAATGTTTACCTTCTACTAGGTAACAATGTTTACCTTCTACTAGGTAACAATGTTTACCTTCTACTAGGTAACAATGTTTACCTTCTACTAGGTAACAATGTTTACCTTCTACTAGGTAACAATGTTTACCTTCTACTAGGTAACAATGTTTACCTTCTACTAGGTAACAATGTTTACCTTCTACTAGGTAACAATGTTTACCTTCTACTAGGTAACAATGTTTACCTTCTACTAGGTAACAATGTTTACCTTCTACTAGGTAACAATGTTTACCTTCTACTAGGTAACAGTGTTTACCTTCTACTAGGTAACAATGTTTACCTTCTACTAGGTAACAATGTTTACCTTCTACTGGGTAACAATGTTTACCTTCTACTAGGTAACAATGTTTACCTTCTACTAGGAAACAGTGTTTACCTTCTACTAGGTAATAATGTTTACTTCTACTAGGTAACAATGTTTACCTTCTACTAGGTAACAGTGTTTACCTTCTACTAGGTAACAATGTTTACCTTCTACTAGGTAACAATTTTTACCTTCTACTAGGTAATAATGTTTACCTTCTACTAGGTAACAATGTTCACCTTCTACTAGGTAACAATGTTTACCTTCTACTAGGTAACAATGTTCACCTTCTACTAGGTAACAGTGTTTACCTTCTACTAGGTAACAGTGTTTACCTTCTACTAGGTAACAATGTTTACCTTCTACTAGGTAACAATGTTTACCTTCTACTAGGTAACAATGTTTACCTTCTACTAGGTAACAGTGTTTACCTTCTACTAGGTAACAATGTTTACCTTCTACTAGGTAACAGTGTTTACCTTCTACTAGGTAACAGTGTTTACCTTCTACTAGGTAACAGTGTTTACCTTCTACTAGGTAACAATGTTTACCTTCTACTAGGTAACAGTGTTTACCTTCTACTAGGTAACAATGTTTACCTTCTACTAGGTAACAATGTTTACCTTCTACTAGGTAACAGTGTTTACCTTCTACTAGGTAACAATGTTTACCTTCTACTAGGTAACAGTGTTTACCTTCTACTAGGTAACAATGTTTACCTTCTACTAGGTAACAATGTTTACCTTCTACTAGGTAACAATGTTTACCTTCTACTAGGTAACAATGTTTACCTTCTACTAGGTAACAATGTTTACCTTCTGCTAGGTAACAGTGTTTACCTTCTACTAGGTAACAATGTTTACCTTCTACTAGGTAACAATGTTTACCTTCTACTAGGTAACAGTGTTTACCTTCTACTAGGTAACAGTGTTTACCTTCTGCTAGGTAACAATGTTTACCTTCTACTAGGTAACAATGTTTACCTTCTACTAGGTAACAGTGTTTACCTTCTACTAGGTAAAAATGTTTACCTTCTACTAGGCAACAGTGTTTACCTTCTACTAGGTAACAATGTTTACCTTCTACTAGGTAACAGTGTTTACCTTCTACTAGGTAACAATGTTTACCTTCTACTAGGTAACAGTGTTTACCTTCTACTAGGCAACAGTGTTTACCTTCTACTAGGTAACAATGTTTACCTTCTACTAGGTATCAGTGTTTACCTTCTACTAGGCAACAGTGTTTACCTTCTACTAGGTAACAATGTTTACCTTCTACTAGGCAACAGTGTTTACCTTCTACTAGGTAACAATGTTTACCTTCTACTAGGTAACAATTTTTACCTTCTACTAGGTAACAATGTTTACCTTCTACTAGGTAACAGTGTTTACCTTCTACTAGGCAACACTGTTTTGGGAATACTCAAAGGGGAGGAATATTTGGTTTGGAGGGACCCGGATGTACATGGTTGTAAGGAAAGAAATAAAGCTACTGTGACTGAAAAATTTTCATTGTGTACTATGATTAGACAAGTGAAAAAGGAAAAAACTTCTGTGCTTCCCCTTGATCCTTCTACTGACTGTGTTGACAGTCTGGGCCTGGGGAGCCTGGTCTTTGAGTCTGACCTGCAGCAGACGCGGGGTTCCACCCGGTTTGGATGGGGAAGCTCGGTGCTGGCATGGGAGTGAATACCCCATGGCATGGGAGTGGATACCCCTTGGCGTGGGAGTGAATACCCCATGGAATGGGTGTGAATACCCCATGGCATGGGAGTGAATACCCCATCCAAACCGGGTGGAACCCGGTTTGGATGGAGAAGCTCGGTGCTGGCATGGGAGTGAATACCCTGACTGCAGTAGCTGGTTGAGATCCAGGGATGTGGTGACACCCTGAAAGCTGTCGTTTGTTAGCTGTTACAAAAGAAGTGGTTCCCAAATTTAACAAATTTTTATTTTGCAGAGTTGATCTAATGGGGAAAACTCTTTCTGAGGAAGTATGTGACCAAGTGGTCATGTCAGAGCCATTTCAGTATAAGGTTTTGAATTTTTTTACAGATTCCCAAGGGAGGATATTTCAGTACTGGGAAGAGATAGCTGAATAATAAGTGCTTACTAATCACTTACTTTTCTACCAGCTTACCAGAGTTCCTGCCTCTTCGTAATAATTTTGTGTGTGTGATTTTGAGATTTCTGATGAAATTTTTTGTCAGGCTTTACGACAATTCAAGCCAACCAGAAACCACATTTTATAAAATGTTTTCATGTAGTTTTGGGAGGCTTAATTAAGAATAAATCTACCAATGTTTAACGCTCTGAGAGTCAAAGAAAAGTAGAGTGGTTTCACTAGTCTCTCAGGACGATGAATGTTTGCATACACCTCATTTTATTTGCCTTGCAGGGAAGCACGCTGGAATCATTGAACCATTGGCTAGGAGACAATGGTGATGGTTTCCCCTCGGAGGTTTATCTCAGATTCGGAGACTGTTTGGATAATATGAGGTGGATGGCACTAGTGAACCAGCCTGCCAGTCTGACCAGGATGACAGTGTGGGACCATAAGGTGGTGCTACATACTCTGGAGGTTAGAGAGATGTTGGCACTGGGGCAGATTCCTGGGAATGCTGTGATAACAAGTGGCGGATTAGGTCCCTAATGAAAATAAACTCCACACACGCGATCAGAAAAACGGATTAATTTGTTTAAACCTTGATCAGCAATTTGAAATGACCAGTGTTATAACGAAAGGTAAAGTACAAGGTGCAGTACAAGACTTGATTTTCCTGAGGAATGAGATGAAGAGTTGGTTCAGTCACAGTGGAACTTCGTTAATGTTTTTTGGAAAGTCAGTAAAAGGGGCATGAATCCCCACGAGGTAAATGTTAGGGAAGCTGACCAAATTCAGCATTCTTTGTGTGGAATAAACTTACCTGGAATGTGGTGTATGGAGGAAGAGGTGAAGTTTTTTTTTTTTTTTTTTTTTTTTTTTTTTTTTTTTTTTTTTTTTTTTTTTTTTTTTTTTTTTTTTTTAATTTTGAGTACTTATCGAGTGAGTGAACATTACCTAAGAGCCCCACACAAGATGACACACTAATCATGTTCACTGACTGTCACAAGGTAAATTTAATAACTAAGGCTGAAGGGTTTCCTCTTAGGAATAATTTCACTGATACAGTAGATCAACTTTTCCTCCATCATTAACCCCCCATTTGCCCACTTACTGCCATACAAAAAAAATTATCGCCATCATAAAGGGACAGAAAAACAAGGTAGTCAGAAAAAAAAAAAATTATCCAGGTTTTGCACAAAAATAGCAATATACATTCGTATCACCAAAAATAAAAAAAAAACAATAAAACATTCGTTTCTAGATAAATAATTATACACACCATTTTTATCGCAAAAAAATAAAACAAAACATAAACACCAGAAACATTATCAGTGGGAACACTGCTGATTCATTGAGTCAAAATGTTTATGCCAGGAGCTGTTGATGACAATGTTACTCTCATATCGTCATCGGCTCGCAATCGGTTCATGAACTTTGTCTTCCTTGCTACTAAACTTGAGAAACCTGATTCACATAAGTATGTAGTGACAAAAGGAACAAGCACTTGGAAGGCACGCTGAGCAAGGAGTGGAAATGAATCTGTGAGTTTTACCCAAAAATGAAGACTAACCTTTCCAAATTCTTCTCTAAGAGTAGCTGAGGATTGAAGATCAGTCAGCCTCTCGGCTGTGTCATGAGGTTTCTTTGCCTTTGTTATTCACTTCGCTACATGATAGGAAGCTGCAAGCAATGGTTTCTTCTCAGATACGAATCCAAGTTTGGGCAGTGTTCTTGCAGCCCTAAACCTTGCTCTCTCTGCCTCAAATGTAGCACAGTTATCAGATGCCTGGGCAGGATGTGTAGCTTCCAGATGATGTTTCAATACTGAAGGTTTCAGTGACCCATTTCCAAGAACTTCTGAGCGCAGCAGACACTGAGGCTTCTGCACACCATCACAGCAGACACTGAAACTTCTCCACACCATCACAGGAGACACTGAGGCTTCTCCACACTATCAAAGCAGACACTGAGGCTTCTCCACACCATCACAGCAGATACTGAAACTTCTCCACACCATCACAGCAGACACTGAAGCTTCTCCACACCATCACAGGAGACACTGAGGCTTCTCCACACCATCACAGGAGACACTGAGGCTTCTCCACACCATCACAGCACACACTGAGACTTCTCCACACCATCTCAGCAGACACTGAGACTTCTCCCCACCATCACAGGAGACACTGAGGGTTCTCCACACCATCACAGCAGACACTGAGGCTTCTCAATATCATCACAGCAGACACTGAGGCTTCTCCACACCATCACAACAGAAAGTGAGGCTTCTCAATATCATCACAGCAGACACTGAGGCTTCTCCATACCATCACAACAGAAAGTGAGGCTTCTCAATATCATCACAGCAGACACTGAGGCTTCTCCACACCATCACAGCAGTGATGTGATGAATGGTTTGAAAAACCGACAAGTTGAAGATTGAGACACTTATGCATCATATGGGAATCTTTATTCAGGAAACGTTTCGCCACACAGTGGCTTCATCAGTCCAATACAAAGCAGAAACGTGTAAGGAGAGTAGGAGTTTGAGGTAATCAGTCCCTCAGCCGGGAGTCGATGTGTTCAGTAAATCAATCTTGTAGAATGTACAGCATAGGGACGTAGACGTGGCTTATATACCGTAGTTAGGTGAGGCGAAGCAGGAGGAGGCGGGGTCATAGTGGTACCATCCACTAGTCGAAGTAGGTCTTTGTCCAAAGGTTGGACAAGTGTAGAAGAATTCATCACAACTGTCAGACACTGCAGCATCATGGGATCTTGTTACAAAGAATTCTTCTACACTTGTCCAACCTTTGGACGAAGACCTACTTCGACTAGTGGATGGTACCACTATGACCCCGCCTCCGCCTGCTTCACCTCACCTCACTACAGTATATAAGCCACGTCTACGGCCCTATGCTGTACATTCTACAAGATTGAGGGACTGAACACATCGACTCCAGGCTGAGGGACTGATTACCTCATACTCCTCCTCTCCATACGCCTTCCTCTATGTATTGGACTGATGAAGCCACTGTGTGGCGAAACGTTTCCTGAATAAAGATTCCCATATGTTGCATTAGTGTCTCAATCTTCAATCTCCACCATCACAGCAGACTGAGACTTCTCCACACCATCACAGCAGACACTGAGGCTTCTCCACACCATCACAGCAGACACTGAGGCTTCTCCACACCATCACAGTAGACACTGAGGCTTCTCCACACCATCACAGAAACACTGAAAGTTCTCCACACCATCACAGCAGACACTAAGACTTCTCCACACCATCACAGCAGACACTGAGGCTTCTCCACACCTTCACAGCAGACACTGAGGCTTCTCCACACCAACCCAGCAGACGTTGAGGCTTCTCCACACCATCACAGCAGATACTGAGACTTCTCCACACCATCCCAACAGACACTGAGACTTCTCCACACCATCACAACAGACGCTGAGGCTTCTCCACACCATCACAACAGACACTGAAGCTTCTCCACAGCATCACAGCAGATACTGAGGCTTCTCCACACCATCACAGCAGACACTGAGGCTTCTCCACACCATCACAACAGTGATGTGATGAATGGTTTGAAAAACCGACAAGTTGAAGATTGAGACACTTATGCATCATATGGGAATCTTTATTCAGGAAACGTTTCGCCACACAGTGGCTTCATCAGTCCAATACAAAGCAGAAACGTGTAAGGAGAGTAGGAGTTTGAGGTAATCAGTCCCTCAGCCGGGAGTCGATGTGTTCAGTAAATCAATCTTGTAGAATGTACAGCATAGGGACGTAGACGTGGCTTATATACCGTAGTTAGGTGAGGCGAAGCAGGAGGAGGCGGGGTCATAGTGGTACCATCCACTAGTCGAAGTAGGTCTTTGTCCAAAGGTTGGACAAGTGTAGAAGAATTCATCACAACTGTCAGACACTGCAGCATCATGGGATCTTGTTACAAAGAATTCTTCTACACTTGTCCAACCTTTGGACGAAGACCTACTTCGACTAGTGGATGGTACCACTATGACCCCGCCTCCGCCTGCTTCACCTCACCTCACTACAGTATATAAGCCACGTCTACGGCCCTATGCTGTACATTCTACAAGATTGAGGGACTGAACACATCGACTCCAGGCTGAGGGACTGATTACCTCATACTCCTCCTCTCCTTACGCCTTCCTCTATGTATTGGACTGATGAAGCCACTGTGTGGCGAAACGTTTCCTGAATAAAGATTCCCATATGTTGCATTAGTGTCTCAATCTTCAATCTCCACCATCACAGCAGACTGAGACTTCTCCACACCATCACAGCAGACACTGAGGCTTCTCCACACCATCACAGCAGACACTGAGGCTTCTCCACACCATCACAGTAGACACTGAGGCTTCTCCACACCATCACAGCAGACACTGAAAGTTCTCCACACCATCACAGCATACACTAAGACTTCTCCACACCATCACAGCAGACACTGAGGCTTCTCCACACCTTCACAGCAGACACTGAGGCTTCTCCACACCAACCCAGCAGTCATTGAGGCTTCTCCACACCATCACAGCAGATACTGAGACTTCTCCACACCATCCCAACAGACACTGAGACTTCTCCACACCATCACAGCAGACACTGAGGCTTCTCCACACCATCACAACAGACACTGAAGCTTCTCCACAGCATCACAGCAGATACTGAGGCTTCTCCACACCATCACAGCAGACACTGAGGCTTCTCCACACCATCACAGCAGACACTGAGACTTCTCCACACTATCACAGCAGACACTGAGGCTTCTCCACACTATCACAGCAGACACTGAGACTTCTCCACACTTTCACAGCAGACGCTGAGACTTCTTCACACTATCGCAGCAGACACTGAGGCTAGGTGACTGGTACCAGCTAGGTGAGTGGTACCAGCTAGGAGAGTGGTACCAGCTAGGTTAATGGTAAAAGCTAGGTGAGTGGTACCAGCTAGGAGTGGGAAACGCTAGGTGAGTGGTACCAGCTAGGTGAGTGGTACCAGCTAGATGAGTGGTACCAGCCAAGTGAGTGGTACCAGCTAGGTGAGTGGTACCAGCTAGGTTAGTGGTACCAGCTAGGTGAGTGGTAAAAGCTAGGTGAGTGATGCCAGCTAGGTGAGTGGTAAAAGCTAGGTGAGAGGTACGAGCAAGGTGAGTGGTACCAGCTAGGTGATTGGTACCAGCTAGGTGAGAGGTACCAGCTAGGTGAGTTGTACCAGCTAGTTGAGTTGTACCAGCTAGGTGAGTGGTAAAAGCTTGGTGAGTGGTACCAGCTAGGTGAGTGGTAAAAGCTAGGTAAGTGGTACCAACTAAGTGAGTGGTACCAGCTAGGAGAGTGGTAGAAGCTAGGTGAGTGGTACCAGCTAGGTGTGTGGTACCAGCTAGGTGAGTGGTACCAGCTAGGTGAGTGGTACCAGCTAGGTGAGTAGTACCAGCTAGGTGAGTGGTAAAAGCTAGGTGAGTGGTACCAGCTAGGTGAGTAGTACCAGCTAGGTGAGTGGTACCAGCTAGGTGAGTGGTAAAAGCTAGGTGAGTGGTACCATCTAGGTGAGTGGTACCAGCTAGGTGAGTGGTAGCATCTAGGTGAGTGGTAACAGCTAGGTGAGTAGTACCAGCTAGGTGAGTGGTACCAGCTAGGTGAGTGGTACCAGCTAGATGAGTGGTAAAAGCTAGGTGAGTGGTAAAAGCTAGGTGAGTGGTAAAAGCTAGGTGAGTGGTACCAGCTAGGTGAGTGGTACCAGCTAGATGAGTGGTACCAGCTAGATGAGTGGTACCAGCAAGGTGAGTTGTAAAAGCTAGGTGAGTGGCACCAGCTAGGTGAGTGGTACCAGCTTGGTGAGTGGTACCAGCTAGATGAGCAGTAAACGCTAGGTGAGTGGTACCAGCTAGGTGAGTGGTACCAGCTAGGTGAGTGGTAAAACCTAGGTGAGTGGTACCAGCTAGATGAGTGGAACCAGCTAGGTGAGTGGTAACAGCTAGATGAGTGGTACCAGCTAGATGAGTGGAACCAGCTAGGTGAGTTGTAAAAGCTAGGTGAGTGGCACCAGCTAGGTGAGTGGTACCAGCTTGGTGAGTGGTACCAGCTAGATGAGCAGTAAAAGCTAGGTGAGTGGTACCAGCTAGGTGAGTGGTACCAGCTAGGTGAGTGGTAAAAGCTAGGTGAGTGGTAAAAGCTAGGTGAGTGGTACCAGCTAGGTGAGTGGTAAAAGCTAGGTGAATGGTACCAGCTAGGTGAGTGGTAAAAGCTAGGTGAGTGGTACCAGCTAGGTGAGTGGTACCAGTTATATGAGTGGTACCAGCAAGGAGAGTGGTAAAAATTAGGTGAGTGGTACCAGCTAGGTGAGTGGTAAATGCTAGGTGAGTGATGCCAGCTAGGTGAGCGGTAAACGCTAGGCGAGTGGCACCAGCTAGGTGGTTGGTACCAGCTAGATGAGTGGTACCAGCTAAGTGAGTGGTACCAGCTAGGTGAGTGGTACCAGCTATGTTAGTGGTACCAGATAGGTGAGTGGCAAAAGCTAGGTGAGTGATGCCAGCTAGGTGAGTGGTAAAAGCTAGGTGAGAGGTACGAGCTGGGTGAGTGGTACCAGCTAGGTGATTGGTACCAGCTAGGTGAGTGGTAAAAGCAAGGCAAGTGGTACCAGCTAGGTGAGTGGTACCAGCTAGGTGAGTGGTAAAAGCTAGGTGAGTGGTACCAGCTAGGTGAGTGGTAAAAGCTAGGTGAGTGGTACCAACTAGGTGAGTGGTACCAGCTAGATGAGTAATACCAGCTAGGTGAGTGGTACCAGCTAGGTGATATGGTACCAGCTAAGTGAGTGGTACCAGCTAGGTGAGTGGTACCAGCTAGGTGAGGGGTACCAACTTGGTGAGTGGTACCAACTAGATGAGTGGTACTAGCTAGGTTAATGGTACCAACTTGGTGATTGGTACCAACTAGATTAGTGGTACCAGCTAGGTGAGTGGTACCAGCTAGGTGATATAGTACCAGCTAGGTGAGTTGTACCAGCTAGGTGAGCGGTAGCAGCTAGGTGAGTGGTAGCAGCTAGGAGAGTGGTACCAGCTAGGTGAGTGGTAAAAGCAAGGCAAGTGGTACCAGCTAGGTGAATGGTACCAGCTAGGTGAGTGGTAAAAGCTAGGTGAGTGGTACCAGCTAGGTGAGTGGTACCAACTAGGTGAGTGGTACCAGCTAGATGAGTGATACCAGCTAGGTGAGTGGTACCAGCTAGGTGATATGGTACCAGCTAAGTGAGTGGTACCAGCTAGGTGAGTGGTACCAACTTGGTGAGTGGTACCAACTAGATGAGTGGTACTAGCTAGGTGAGTGGAACGAGCTAGGTGAGTGGTACCAGCTAGGTGAGTGGTACCAGCTAGGTGAGTGGTATGAGCTAGGTGAGTGGTACCAGCTAGGTGAGTGGTAGCAGATAGGTGAGTGGTAGCAGCTAGGTGAGTGGTACCAGCTAGGTGAGTGGTAAAAACTAGGTGAGTGTTACCAGCTAGGAGAGTGGTACAGGCTATGTGAGTGGTACGAGCTAATTGAGTGGTACCAGCTAGGTGAGTGGTACCAGCTAGGTGAGTGGTACCACCTAGGTGAGTGGTACCAGCTAGGTGAGTGGTAAAAACTAGGTGAGTGTTACCAGCTAGGAGAGTGGTACCAGCTATGTGAGTGGTACGAGCTAGGTGAGTGGTACCAGCTAGGTGAGTGGTACCAGCTAGGTGAGTGGTACCAGCTAGGTGAGTGGTACCAGCTAGGTGAGTGTCTACCTGCTAGGTGAGTGTCTACCTGCTAGGTGAGTGTCTACCTGCTAGGTGAGTGTCTACCAGCTAGGTGAGTGTCTACCTGCTAGGTGAGTGTCTACCAGCTAGGTGAGTGTCTACCTGCTAGGTGAGTGTCTACCTGCTAGGTGAGTGTCTACCTGCTAGGTGAGTGGTACCAGCTAGGTGAGTGGTACCAGCTAGGTGAGTGGTACGAGCTAGGTGAGTGGTACCAGCTAGGTGAGTGGTACCAGCTAGGTGAGTGGTACCAGCTAGGTGAGTGGTACCAGCTAGGTGAGTGGTACCAGCTAGGTGAGTGGTACCAGCTAGGTGAGTGATACCAGCTAGGTGAGTGGTACGAGCTAGGTGAGTGGTACCAGCTAGGTGAGTGGTACCAGCTAGGTGAGTGGTACCAGCTAGGTGAGTGATACCAGCTAGGTGAGTGGTACGAGCTAGGTGAGTGGTACCAGCTAGGTGAGTGGTACCAGCTAGGTGAGTGATACCAGCTAGGTGAGTGGTACGAGCTAGGTGAGTGGTACCAGCTAGGTGAGTGGTACCAGCTAGGTGAGTGGTACCAGCTAGGTGAGTGGTACCAGCTAGGTGAGTGTTACCAGCTAGGTGAGTGGTACGAGCTAGGTGAGTGGTACCAGCTAGGTGAGTGGTACCAGCTAGGTGAGTGGTACCAGCTAGGTGAGTGTTACCAGCTAGGTGAATGGTATGAGCTAGGTGAGTTGTACCAGCTAGGTGAGTGGTACGAGCTAGGTGAGTGGTACCAGCTAGGTGAGTGGTACCAGCTAGGTGAGTGGTACCAGCTAGGTGAGTGTTACCAGCTAGGTGAATGGTATGAGCTAGGTGAGTTGTACCAGCTAGGTGAGTGGTACGAGCTAGGTGAGTGGTACCAGCTAGGTGAGTGGTACCAGCTAGGTGAGTGGTACCAGCTAGGTGAGTGTTACCAGCTAGGTGAATGGTATGAGCTAGGTGAGTTGTACCAGCTAGGTGAGTGGTACGAGCTAGGTGAGTGGTACCAGCTAGGTGAGTGGTACCAGCTAGGTGAGTGGTACCTGTGGTGTGGTGGTGGGGGTATTATGCAGGTTACTGCTGTGTTGTAAAATAAAATATAAATGAGTGTAGTAAATACGCTCCATTAAAATAGTGTCAGTGAACGTAGACTGAACATAAAACGAACGTGTAATAGACCTGGTCATGAGTGGCTAGAAGAGAGAGAGAGAGAGAGAGAGA
Organism: Cherax quadricarinatus; assembly: GCF_038502225.1. Classification (NCBI taxonomy): domain Eukaryota; kingdom Metazoa; phylum Arthropoda; class Malacostraca; order Decapoda; family Parastacidae; genus Cherax; species Cherax quadricarinatus. The sequence goes on from NC_091311.1 coordinate 26,233,665, forward strand.
GAGAGAGAGAGAGAGAGAGAGAGAGAGAGAGAGAGAGAGAGAGAGAGAGAGAGAGAGAGAGAGAGAGAGAGAGAGAGAGAGAGAGAGAGAGAGGGAGGAAGAGAGAGAGAGAGAGAGAGAGAGAGAGAGGGAGGAAGAGAGAGAGAGAGAGAGAGAGAGAGAGAGAGAGAGAGAGAGAGAGAGAGAGAGAAGAGGTATGTGAGTCAATGTCAGGAGACCAGTGTGTGGACTAAGGCATCATGGTGTTTGGTTAAGTATAAGAGTGGTATTTTGGGTAAGTTTCAGGCCATAGGTTGCTTTGGTGATTTTGTATGTACATTCATGATATTACTTGTAGGGTCCTAGTATGTGGAGCGGCCTGTTTAAGTTTTGAAGAGTACAGGTGAGTTGTTTCTGCCTGCAGGAACAAACACTTCACATGCATTGTAATGCATACTGCATTACAATGCACAACCACAGACTCTAAAGAGACGGTACCAGTCCCCTCCTGACAATAAGTAATTACAACTAGCTAATTAATTTTAAGTAATTACAAATAAGCAATTACGAACTAGGTAATGACAACTAGATAGCTCAAGACAATAATGCTTGAAGATAAGTCATCCAGGTGATGCTTGAACATAAGTCATCCAGGTGATGCTTGAAGTCATCCAGGTGATGCTTGAAGATAAGTCATCCAGGTGATGCTTGAAGATAAGACATCCAGGTGAGCTTGAAGATAAGACATCCAGGTGATGCTTGAACACAAGTCATCCAGGTGATGCTTGAAGATAAGAGATCCAGGTGATGCTTGAAGATAAGACATCCAGGTGATGCTTGAAGATAAGACATCAGGTGATGCTTGAAGATAAGACATCCAGGTGATGCTTGAAGATAAGACATCCAGGTGATGCTTGAACATAAGTCATCCAGGTGATGCTTGAACATAAGTCATCCAGGTGATGCTTGAAGATAAGAGATCCAGGTGATGCTTGAAGATAAGACATCCAGGTGATGCTTGAAGATAAGACATCAGTTGATTCTTGAAGATAAGTCATCCAGGTGATGCTTGAAGATAAGAGGTGATCCAGGTGATGCTTGAAGATAAGACATCCAGGTGATGCTTGAAGATAAGTCATCCAGGTGATGCTTGAAGATAAGTCATCCAGGTGATGCTTGAAGATAAGTCATCCAGGTGATGCTTGAAGATAAGTCATCCAGGTGATGCTTGAAGATAAGACATCCAGGTGATGCTTGAAGATAAGACATCCAGGTGATGCTTGAAGATAAGTCAGGTGATGCTTGAAGATAAGTCATCCAGGTATGCTTGAAGATAAGACATCCAGGTGATGCTTGAAGATAAGTCCAGGTGATGCTTGAAGATAAGTCAGGTGATGCTTGAAGATAAGTCATCCAGGTGATGCTTGAAGATAAGTCATCCAGGTGATGCTTGAAGATAAGACATCCAGGTGATGCTTGAAGATAAGTCATCCAGGTGATGCTTGAAGATAAGTCATCCAGGTGATGCTTGAAGATAAGACATCCAGGTGATGCTTGAAGATAAGACATCCAGGTGATGCTTGAAGATAAGTCATCCAGGTGATGCTTGAAGATAAGACATCCAGGTGATGCTTGAAGATAAGTCATCCAGGTGATGCTTGAAGATAAGACATCCAGGTGATGCTTGAAGATAAGACATCCAGGTGATGCTTGAAGATAAGTCATCCAGGTGATGCTTGAAGATAAGACATCCAGGTGATGCTTGAAGATAAGTCATCCAGGTGATGCTTGAAGATAAGACATCCAGGTGATGCTTGAAGATAAGACATCCAGGTGATGCTTGAAGATAAGACATCCAGGTGATGCTTGAAGATAAGTCATCCAGGTGATGCTTGAAGATAAGTCATCCAGGTGATGCTTGAAGATAAGTCATCCAGGTGATGCTTGAAGATAAGTCATCCAGGTGATGCTTGAAGATAAGTCATCCAGGTGATGCTTGAAGATAAGACATCCAGGTGATGCTTGAAGATAAGACATCCAGGTGATGCTTGAAGATAAGTCATCCAGGTGATGCTTGAAGATAAGACATCCAGGTATCCAGGTGATGCTTGAAGATAAGTCATCCAGGTGATGCTTGAAGATAAGTCATCCAGGTGATGCTTGAAGATAAGTCATCCAGGTGATGCTTGAAGATAAGTCATCCAGGTGATGCTTGAAGATAAGTCAGGTCCAGGGTGATGCTTGAAGATAAGACATAGGTGATGTCATCCAGGTGATGCTTGAACATAAGTCATCCAGGTGATGCTTGAAGATAAGTCATCCAGGTGATGCTTGAAGATAAGACATCCAGGTGATGCTTGAAGATAAGACATCCAGGTGATGCTTGAACATAAGTCATAATGTCATCCAGGTGATGCTTGAAGATAAGTCATCCAGGTGATGCTTGAAGATAAGTCATCCAGGTGATGCTTGAAGATAAGTCATCTTGAAGATAAGTCAGGTGATGCTTGAAGATCCAGGTGATGCTTGAACATAAGTCATCCAGGTGATGCTTGAAGATAAGACATCCAGGTGATGCTTGAAGATAAGTCATCCAGGTGATGCTTGAAGATAAGTCATCCAGGTGATGCTTGAAGATAAGTCATCCAGGTGATGCTTGAAGATAAGTCATCCAGGTGATGCTTGAACATAAGTCATCCAGGTGATGCTTGAAGATAAGTCATCCAGGTGATGCTTGAACATAAGTCATCCAGGTGATGCTTGAAGATAAGTCATCCAGGTGATGCTGGAAGATAAGTCATGCTCCAGGTGATGCTTGAAGATAAGTCATCCAGGTGATGCTTGAAGATAAGTCATCCAGGTGATGCTTGAAGATAAGTCATCCAGGTGATGCTTGAAGATAAGTCATCCAGGTGATGCTTGAACATAAGTCATCCAGGTGATGCTTGAAGATAAGTCATCCAGGTGATGCTTGAAGATAAGTCATCCAGGTGATGCTTGAAGATAAGTCATCCAGGTGATGCTTGAAGATAAGTCATCAGGTCTTGAAGATAAGTCAGGTGATGCTTGGACATAAGTCATCCAGGTGATGCTTGAAGATAAGTCATCCAGGTGATGCTTGAACATAAGTCATCCAGGTGATGCTTGAAGATAAGTCATCCAGGTGATGCTTGAACATAAGTCATCCAGGTGATGCTTGAAGATAAGTCATCCAGGTGATGCTTGAACATAAGTCATCCAGGTGATGCTTGAAGATAAGTCATCCAGGTGATGCTTGAACATAAGTCATCCAGGTGATGCTTGAACATAAGTCATCCAGGTGATGCTTGAAGATAAGTCATCCAGGTGATGCTTGAACATAAGTCATCCAGGTGATGCTTGAACATAAGTCATCCAGGTGATGCTTGAAGATAAGTCATCCAGGTGATGCTTGAACATAAGTCATCCAGGTGATGCTTGAAGATAAGTCATCCAGGTGATGCTTGAACATAAGTCATCCAGGTGATGCTTGAAGATAAGTCATCCAGGTGATGCTTGAAGATAAGTCATCCAGGTGATGCTTGAAGATAAGTCATCCAGGTGATGCTTGAACATAAGTCATCCAGGTGATGCTTGAAGATAAGTCATCCAGGTGATGCTTGAACATAAGTCATCCAGGTGATGCTTGAAGATAAGTCATCCAGGTGATGCTTGAAGATAAGCTCATCCAGGTGATGCTTGAACATAAGTCACCCAGGTGATGCTTGAACATAAGTCATCCAGGTGATGCTTGAAGATAAGTCATCCAGGTGATGCTTGAAGATAAGTCATCCAGGTGATGCTTGAACATAAGTCATCCAGGTGATGCTTGAACATAAGTCATCCAGGTGATGCTTGAACATAAGTCATCCAGGTGATGCTTGAACATAAGTCATCCATGTGATGCTTGAACATAAGTTATCCAGGTGATGCTTGAACATAAATCATCCAGGTGATGCTTGAAGATAAGCCATCCAGGTGATGCTTGAACATAAGTCATCCAGGTGATGCTTGAAGATAAGTCATCCAGGTGATGCTTGAACATAAGTCATCCAGGTGATGCTTGAAGATAAGTCATCCAGGTGATGCTTGAACATAAGTCATCCAGGTGATGCTTGAAGATAAGTCATCCAGGTGATGCTTGAACATAAGTCATCCAGGTGATGCTTGAAGATAAGTCATCCAGGTGATGCTTGAACATAAGTTATCCAGGTGATGCTTGAATATAAGTCATCCAGGTGATGCTTGAATATAAGTCATCCAGGTGATGCTTGAAGATAAGTCATCCAGGTGATGCTTGAACATAAGTCATCCAGGTGATGCTTGAAGATAAGTCATCCAGGTGATGCTTGAAGATAAGTCATCCAGGTGATGCTTGAAGATAAGTCATCCAGGTGATGCTTGAACATAAGTCATCCAGGTGATGCTTGAAGATAAGTCATCCATGTGATGCTTGAACATAAGTCATCCAGGTGATGCTTGAACATAAGTTATCCAGGTGATGCTTGAATATAAGTCATCCAGGTGATGCTTGAATATAAGTCATCCAGGTGATGCTTGAAGATAAGTCATCCAGGTGATGCTTGAAGATAAGACATCCAGGTGATGCTTGAAGATAAGTCATCCAGGTGATGCTTGAATATAAGTCATCCAGGTGATGCTTGAACATAAGTCATCCAGGTGATGCTTGAAGATAAGACATCCAGGTGATGCTTGAACATAAGTCATCCAGGTGATGCTTGAACATAAGTCATCCAGGTGATGCTTGAACATAAGTCATCCAGGTGATGCTTGAACATAAGACATCCAGGTGATGCTTGAACATAAGTCATCCAGGTGATGCTTGAAGATAAGTCATCCAGGTGATTCTTGAACATAAGTCATCCAGGTGATGCTTGAACATAAGTCATAATGTTGAACATCCAGGTGATGCTTGAACATAAGTCATCCAGGTGATGCTTGAACATAAGTTATCCAGGTGATGCTTGAATATAAGTCATCCAGGTGATGCTTGAACATAGGTGATGTTGAAGATAAGACATCCAGGTGATGCTTGAAGATAAGTCCATCCAGGTGATGCTTGAAGATAAGTCCAGGTCCAGGTGATGCTTGAAGATAAGTCATCCAGGTGATGCTTGAACATAAGTCATCCAGGTGATGCTTGAACATAAGACATAATGTCATCCAGGTGATGCTTGAAGATAAGACATCCAGGTGATGCTTGAAGATAAGTCATCCAGGTGATGCTTGAACATAAGACATCCAGGTGATGCTTGAAGATAAGTCATAATGCTTGAACATCCAGGTGATGCTTGAACATAAGATAGGTGATGCTCATCCAGGTGATGCTTGAACCAGGTAAGTAAGTCATCCAGGTGATGCTTGAACATAAGTCATCCAGGTGATGCTTGAACATAAGTCATCCAGGTGATGCTTGAAGATAAGACATCCAGGTGATGCTTGAAGATAAGTCATCCAGGTGATGCTTGAAGATAAGACATCCAGGTGATGCTTGAACATAAGTCATCCAGGTGATGCTTGAAGATAAGACATCCAGGTGATGCTTGAACATAAGTCATCCAGGTGATGCTTGAACATAAGTCATCCAGGTGATGCTTGAACATAAGTCATCCAGGTGATGCTTGAAGATAAGACATCCAGGTGATGCTTGAAGATAAGTCATCCAGGTGATGCTTGAAGATAAGACATCCAGGTGATGCTTGAAGATAAGTCATCCAGGTGATGCTTGAAGATAAGACATCCAGGTGATGCTTGAAGATAAGACATCCAGGTGATGCTTGAAGATAAGTCCATCTTGAAGATAAGTCAGGGTGATGCTTGAAGATAAGTCATCCAGGTCATCCAGGTGATGCTTGAAGATAAGACATCCAGGTGATGCTTGAAGATAAGTCATCCCAGGTGATGCTTGAACATAAGTCATCCAGGTGATGCTTGAACATAAGTCATCCAGGTGATGCTTGAAGATAATGCTTGAAGATAAGACGTCCAGGTGATGCTTGAACATAAGTCATCCAGGTGATGCTTGAACATAAGTCATCCAGGTGATGCTTGAACATAAGTCATCCAGGTGATGCTTGAACATAAGACATCCAGGTGATGCTTGAAGATAAGTCATAATGCTTGAAGATAAGACATCCAGGTGATGAAGATAAGCTTGATGCTTGAACATAAGATAAGACATCCAGGTGATGCTTGAAGATAAGTCATCCAGGTGATGCTTGAACATAAGTCATCCAGGTGATGCTTGAACATAAGTCATCCAGGTGATGCTTGAAGATAAGACATCCAGGTGATGCTTGAAGATAAGTCATCCAGGTGATGCTTGAACATAAGTCATCCAGGTGATGCTTGAAGATAAGTCATCCAGGTGATGCTTGAACATAAGTCATCCAGGTGATGCTTGAACATAAGTCATCCAGGTGATGCTTGAAGATAAGTCATCCAGGTGATGCTTGAACATAAGTCATCCAGGTGATGCTTGAACATAAGTCATCCAGGTGATGCTTGAAGATAAGTCATCCAGGTGATGCTTGAACATAAGTCATCCAGGTGATGCTTGAACATAAGTCATCCAGGTGATGCTTGAACATAAGTCATCCAGGTGATGCTTGAACATAAGTCATCCAGGTGATGCTTGAACATAAGTCATCCAGGTGATGCTTGAACATAAGTCATCCAGGTGATGCTTGAAGATAAGTCATCCAGGTGATGCTTGAACATAAGTCATCCAGGTGATGCTTGAACATAAGTCATCCAGGTGATGCTTGAACATAAGTCATCCAGGTCTTGAACATAAGTCATCCAGGTGATGCTTGAACATAAGTCATCCAGGTGATGCTTGAACATAAGTCATCCAGGTGATGCTTGAACATAAGTCATCCAGGTGATGCTTGAACATAAGTCATCCAGGTGATGCTTGAACATAAGTCATCCAGGTGATGCTTGAACATAAGTCATCCAGGTGATGCTTGAACATAAGTCATCCAGGTGATGCTTGAAGATAAGTCATCCAGGTGATGGTTGAAGATAAGACATCCAGGTGATGCTTGAACATAAGTCATCCAGGTGATGCTTGAACATAAGACATCCAGGTGATGCTTGAACATAAGTCATCCAGGTGATGCTTGAAGATAAGTCATCCAGGTGATGCTTGAACATAAGTCATCCAGGTGATGCTTGAAGATAAGTCATCCAGGTGATGCTTGAACATAAGTCATCCAGGTGATGCTTGAACATAAGTCATCCAGGTGATGCTTGAACATAAGACAGGTGATGCTTGAAGACATCCAGGTGAGTCATCCAGGTGATGCTTGAACATAAGTCATCCAGGAGATGCATGTACATAAGTCATCCAGGTGATGCTTGAAGATAAGTCATCCAGGTGATGCTTGAACATAAGACATCCAGGTGATGCTTGAACATAAGACATCCAGGTGATGCTTGAACATAAGTCATCCAGGTGATGCTTGAACATAAGTCATCCAGGTGATGCTTGAATATAAGTCATCCAGGTGATGCTTGAAGATAAGTCATCCAGGTGATGCTTGAAGATAAGACATCCAGGTGATGCTTGAAGATAAGTCATCCAGGTGATGCTTGAACATAAGTCATCCAGGTGATGCTTGAAGATAAGACATCCAGGTGATGCTTGAACATAAGTCATCCAGGTGATGCTTGAAGATAAGTCATCCAGGTGATGCTTGAACATAAGTCATCCAGGTGATGCTTGAACATAAGTCATCCAGGTGATGCTTGAAGATAAGTCATCCAGGTGATGCTTGAACATAAGTCATCCAGGTGATGCTTGAAGATAAGTCATCCAGGTGATGCTTGAACATAAGTCATCCAGGTGATGCTTGAACATAAGTCATCCAGGTGATGCTTGAAGATAAGACATCCAGGTGATGCTTGAACATAAGTCATCCAGGTGATGCTTGAAGATAAGTCATCCAGGTGATGCTTGAACATAAGTCATCCAGGTGATGCTTGAACATAAGCCATCCAGGTGATGCTTGAACATAAGTCATCCAGGTGATGCTTGAAGATAAGTCATCCAGGTGATGCTTGAACATAAGTCATCCAGGTGATGCTTGAAGATAAGACATCCAGGTGATGCTTGAACATAAGTCATCCAGGTCATGCTTGAAGATAAGACATCCAGGTGATGCTTGAACATAAGTCATCCAGGTCATGCTTGAAGATAAGACATCCAGGTGATGCTTGAACATAAGTCATCCAGGTGATGCTTGAAGATAAGACATCAAGGTGATGCTTGAAGATAAGACATCCAGGTGATGCTTGAACATAAGTCATCCAGGTGATGCTTGAACATAAGTCATCCAGGTGATGCTTGAACATTAGTCATCCAGGTGATGCTTGAATATAAGTCATCCAGGTGATGCTTGAACATAAGTCATCCAGGTGATGCTTGAACATATGTCATCCAGGTGATGCTTGAACATAAGTCATCCAGGTGATGCTTGAACATAGGTCATCCAGGTGATGCTTGAAGATAAGTCATCCAGGTGATGCTTGAAGAAGAGACAACCGGGTGATGCCTGAACAGCAGCCTCTCTCCCATTAGACTTGGTGGTCTCAGGAGATTATTGTGTGTTTGAACATGAAACACTGACACACGAGTTGAGAGCTGGCTTACTCACTCTCTCTCTCTTTATCTCTCTCTCCCTCCCTGTCTCTCTCTCTCTCTCTCTCTCTCTCTCTCTCTCTCTCTCTCTCTCTCTCTCTCTCTCTCTCTCTCTCTCTCTCTCTCTCTCTCTCTCTCAATGTAAGTATGTAAGCATTTACGCATATATGTGTATGCATGTATATGTATGTATATGTATGTATATATATATATATATATATATATATATATATATATATATATATATATATATATATATATATATATATATATATATATATTATATTTTATGTGAACATTTATTAATAAACAGAATACATTAACAGAAAAAAGCATAAACATGAATACAATGGTACAATGTATCAAAGATCATGAATTTCCTCCAGCTCCTTCGAGGCTGGACGGTAGCCAAGTATGCAGCAAGCATTTCCCCTCTGGATGGCCACGCTGAGGCGCTGGAACATGAAAGTGGCTGCCCTTGGGTCCCTGGTGGTGTCGATGAGTCTGGAACCCAATTCTTTAAGGAAACGTGTGGCATTTTTTCCCCATGATCCGAAGGTCTCTGATCCCACTGGGACAAATTGATACTGTTGGCTAATGTCCCTGTACTTGCTGATCTTGTACTCCTCCCTGTGGTCAGCAGCTCCTCCCTGTCGCCCCACACTGTGATGGATATAGGTGTCAGCCAGTGTGGACACAGGTATAGTCCCATGCTAAGAGCTTGCCATTCTGCCAAAGGATAGAGATCCCGTCGGGGCGTTTTGCTGGGTTGTGGGTATTGTTGGCTGCTAGTGATCGGGGCTCCCTCTCGGCAGGGCGTCCAGCTGTAGCAAGGGTTCTCTTAATGTCGTTGACCTCATTGTGTCTTGCATGCCAGCTCTTGGTTTTGGAACAGTTAAGACCATGTAGACCGTATTGGTCTGCTTGCACTTCGCCGCAAATACACGTATATTCTGTGTGAATTGGGGCAACAAGGCGCAGAGCCACTGGGTCGAGTCGCGTTCCCATTGCCGATATGGGAACTGTTTGGAGGAAGTCCTCGGAGTGAGCTGCGCTCACAACCTGGAGACGGGCAATCTCCCTATCTGATGTTGCAGCCCTGAGCATGTTGGCAAGCACCTTTTCAGCAATCGGGCCATCCCAGCTTGACTGTTTGTGAACCAGTGCTGCACTAGGATTTGGTTCCGGAGCAGCAAGAGTTTCTCATTCGGTGATGGCACTGGCATAGCTAGGGTCTTCTATTCCTGCTGAGTCACTGAGGGTATCAGGAAGAATTTGTCTTATCAACTCGTTTGATGCTATGGAAGAGGATAGGAAAGCTGGTAGAGCAATCTGGGAGGATCTGCGTACTCCTAGCCCTCCCAGCCTGACTGGAAGTGAGGCTTGCAACCACTGTCCATCGTCAAGGGAAAGATTCAATACACTCTCTAGCATGGTCTTCAGGAGAGAGTCATATTCCTTGAGTTTTGGACTGCTGAAGGCTGGGGAGCATCTCAGAAAGTAGATAAGTTTTGGGATTGACAGGCACCTGGTGAGTAGGTAGAAGGCATCGTGTGTGTCAGTGTCTTTCATCCTGCTTTCCATCGTCCGGAGGTCTGAGACCTTTTTTTCTAGGATCAGATCGATGGCATTGGACCCAAGAGGAACACCAAGGAGAGTGCTATTGGCTCGTGCTCCTGGTAAAACGGCACTAACATTCTGGATCATCTGTTGATTGGTAGAAACTATTTCACATTTGGTGGGGTTTAAAGAAAGGCCCAGGCTTTCTCCCATGTCTTTAATTTTACTGATGTCCTCTAGGAGAGATTCTGTTGTGCCAGCTAGGGTACCATTGTCCAGGAACCATATATTGAGCTCGCTGGAGAGTGCTTCCGTGACTTCCTTGATGACCAAACAAAATAGAAAGGGGGCGAGAGGGTCCCCCTGTTGCACGCCCTCACATGAGTCAATTTCATGGTCCCCAAACAATAGTTTGGAAGTCACACTATAACATGATTCTATGAAGGGATAAATGGAAGAGAAGTTTCTATAAACTGCTTGGAGAGCAGCATCCCTTCTGACTGAGTTGAAAGCATTGGCAAAGTCCAATTTGACCAAGGCTTTTTCATAGGACATGTTTTTGATATATACTCGTGCTGCGTGGGCAGCTGCTTCACAGCCCTATTGAACGCCGAAACCGAGCTGAGTTGGTTTCAGCATTGCAGCAGCCTCTTGACTCACCCTTCTTACTGCAACCTTGGCTACTAGGCGCCGAAGGGTGTTACCCACTGCAATGGGCCTGATTCCACCATCCTTTTTCCGGAGGGCACACAATGAGGCACCAAAGAAAAGGGGTCTGATGGCCTCTGGGACACTGCCAGCCAGCCACAGGTTGGAAAATTTGGTGAGTTCAGACAGCAGCCTCTCTGAAACCTCACCAAGTGCTGGATTGAGTATTTGTTTTAAGTGTTGAGGCCTTAAACCGGTGAAGCCTCCTGCTGAGCCCTTAGGAAATGACATAGCAGCTTTATACACATCAGCATCCTGTAAGGTTAGATGTTCTTCGCCTGCTGCAATGTCAGGGAGGTCAATGTTGGTACTGGGAGCCCTGGGTGGATGTTTGTCCTTCAGAGCTTGCGCCGTGCTGACGTCCTTTGGAGCGATAGTATCCTCACTGGTTATAAATCTCAGAGCTCCAATAGTATTACCCTCTTCTATTTTTTTGCTAATTTGGGCTCTGATTTTTGAGGCATCGGGTGTCCTGTTGTTGGCATTTGCCCGGCGGGTGTTTGTCGCAATAGGGGGGAGACGGACGAGGTTGTCATCCCTTGGGAATGCATTTATTGCCCTAATAACATGCGTTGCTAGTGACTTGTCCCTCTTTGGTGGGACAGCCAAACAGGCATTGCCAAAAAGCAGCAAGTTGTGCCAGGATCTGCTGTTTGAAGGAGCATCGTTGACTTTCTTCAGAAGGTCAGTGAATTTGCTAGCAGCTTGAGGGCGAGCTGCTTTGGGGATGTGTGTCAGAGTTCTGGTGGATGTTAATTTGATTGCAGATTTGAGGTCCTCTGTAGAGGTGAAGTCACGGTAGCTGTCAGCCCTGTCTGCTGGGAGGGGCTGTTGGTTGTTCTCATTTGGAGCACTCATGGAGCCTAGACATCCATTGTGTGCACGGATGTTGCCAGATGTGAGATTGAGTGGACATTCCCTGTAGCACACCCGGCAGATGCCTCGTGAACGACGGCTTTGGCTCTGTCGTGAAGATTCCTGGGAACCCGCGACTACTTGTGACATTGCTGATATCGTGGGGGTGGGAGGGCGCCTGCTGTGGGGTGACGGGTAAAGGACAGCATATATATATATATATATATATATATATATATATATATATATATATATATATATATATATATATATATATATATATATATATATAAATATATATATATGTATGTATATATATATATTTATTTATATATATATATATATATATATATATATATATATATATATATATATATATATATATATATATATATATATATATATATATATATATATATATATATATATATATATTAAACATATCGGCAGTTTCCCACCGAGGCAGGGTGACTCAAAAAGAAAGAAATGCCCCAAATGAAAGAAAATACTTTCATCATTCAACACTTTCACCATTACTCATACATAATCACTGTCTTTGCATAGGCGCTCAGATACGACAGCATAGACGTCCCTCCAAACAGCCAATATTCCGAACCCCTTCTTTGAAGTGCAGGTATTGTACTTACTATTTCCATTACTCAAGTGGGGCTAACCGGTTTCCCTGAATCTCTTCATAAAATATTACCTTGCTCACACTCCAACAGCTCGTCAGATCCCGAGAACCATTCGTATTCATTCACTCCTATCTAACACGCTCACGCACGCTTGCTGGAAGTCCAAGCCCCTCGCCCACAAAACCTCCTTTACCCCCTCACTCCAACCTTTATGGGGACGACCCCTACCCCGCCTTCCTTCCCCTACAGATGTATACGTTCTCCAAGCCATTCTATTTTGTTCCCTTCTCTCTAAATGACCAAACCACCTCAAGTCCCTCTCTTCAGCCCTCTGACTAATACTTTTAGTAACTCCACTCATCCTCCTAATTTCCACACTACGAATTCTCTGCATAATATTTACACCACACATTGCCCATAGACAGGACATCTCCACTACCTCTAGCCGCCTCCTCGCTGCAATATTTATAACCCATGCTTCGTACCCATATAAGAGTGTTGGTACCACTATACTTTCGTACATTCCCTTCTTTGCCTCGAAGCACCACTCACCTTCTTTCCTTCATCAATTCTATGGTTAATCTCATCCTTCCTAAAGCCATCCGCTGACACGTCAACTCCCAAATATCTGTAAACATTCACTTCTCCCATACTCCCTCTCTCCAATGTGATATCCAATTTTCCTTTATCTAAATCGTTTGATACCCTCATCACCTTACTCTTATCCATGTTCACTTGCAACTTTTCTTATAATCCCCCAAAAGCACAGTATCACAGTATCATCAGCAAAAAAGTAACTGTGTCAACTCCTTTTTTGTATTTGATTCTCCATAATTTAATCCCACCCCTCTTCCCAACACCCTAGCATTTACTTCTTTTACAACCCCATCTATAAATATATTAAACAACCATGGTGACAAAAACACGTCCTGTGTAAGACCACCTTTTACTGGGAAGTAATTTCCCTCTCTCCTACACACCCTAACCTGAGCCTCACTATCGTCATAAAACCTCTTTACAGCATTTAGTAACTTACTACCTATTCTATACACTTGCAACATCTGCCACATTGCGCCCCTATCCACTCTATCACATGCCTTCTGTAAATCCAAAAATCCAATGAAAACTTCGATACCTTTATCTAAATACTGTTCACATATATGCTTCAATGTACACACCTGATCTACACATCCCCTACCCACTCTAAAGCCTCCTTGCTCATCTGCAATCCTGCTCTCTGTCTCTAATTCTTTCAATAACAACCCTACCAGACACTTTACCTGGTACACTCAGAAGACTTATTCCCCCCCAATAATTTTTACAATCCCTTTTGTCCCCCTTCTCTTTATATAAAGGAATTATACATGCTCTCTGTCAATCCCTAGGTATCTTTCTTTCACTCATACATTTAATAAACAAAATACCAACAACTCCAACACTATATCTCCCCCTGCTGTTAACATTTCTGTCATGATCCCGTCAGTTCCAGCTGCTTTACCCCCTTCCATTCTTCACTCCTAAGAGATGGTATACCTCCCTGGCCAGTGCATGAAATTACTACCTCCCTTTCTTCATCGACACTTAAAAGTTTCTCAAAATATTCCTGCCATCTACCCAATACTTCCAGCTCCCCATCTACTAACTCCCCTACTCTGTTTTTAACTGACAAATCAATTCATTCCCCAGGCTTTCTTAACTTGTATATCTCAATCCAAAATTTTTTCTTACTCTCAGCAAAATTTCTTGACAGTGCCTCTCCCGCTCTATCATTTGCTCTCATTTTGCACTCTCTCGCTCCTCTCTTCACCTTTCTTTTACTATCCACATGCTTTGCCTTTCTTATATCACGTCTGCTTTGTAAAAACCTCTCATAAGCTACCCTTTTCTCTTTTACCACACCCTTTACCTCATCATTCCACCAATAACTCCTCTTTCCTCCTACACCCACCCTCCTATAACCACAAACTTCTGCCACACATTCTAATACTGCATTTTTAAAACTACTCCAACCCTCTTCAACCCCTTTCCCCCACTGCTCATACTTGCACAATCCCACTTTTCTGCTACTAGTTGCTTATATCTCACCCTAACTTCCTCCTCCCTTAGTTTATAAACTTTCACCTCTCTCTTACTTAGTGTTGCCATATATATACATATATATATATATATATATATATATATATATATATATATATATATATATATATATATATATATATTCTTTTAACACACCGGCGGTATCCCACCGAGGCAGGGTGGCCCAAAAGGAAAAACGAAAGTTTCTCCTTTTACATTTAGTAATATATACAGGAGAAGAGGCTACTAGCCCCTTGCCCCCGGCATTTTTGTTGCCTCTTACAACACGCATGGCTTACAGAGGAAGAATTCTGTTCCACATCCCCAT
>NC_091311.1:26250988-26258488 GCF_038502225.1 Cherax quadricarinatus
AGTTTGGAACCCACACCTAGCCAAGCACGTAAAGAAACTAGAGAAAGTGCAAAGGTTTGCAACAAGACTAGCCCCAGAGCTAAGAGGTATGTCCTACGAGAAGAGGTTAAAGGAAATCAACCTGACGACACTGGGGGACAGGAGAGATAGGAGGGACATGATAACGACATACAAAATACTGAGAGGAATTGATAAGGTGGACAAAGACAATATGTTCCAGAGATTGGACACAGCAACAAGGGGACACAGTTGGAAGTTGAAGACACAGATGAATCACAGGGATGTTAGGAAGTATTTCTTCAGCCACAGAGTAGTCAGGAAGTGGAACAGTTTGGGAAGCGATGTAGTGGACGCAAGATCCATACATAGCTTTAAGCAGAGGTATGATAAAGCTCACGGTTCAGGGAGAGTGACCTAGTAGCGACCAGTGAAGATGCGGGGCCAGGGGCTTGGACTCGACCCCTGCAACCTCAACTAGGTGAGTACACACAAACACACACACACACGCATATACTACAGGCCTAGTGTCTAATCGACATGTGCCTAGGACAAAATAGTAACTAACACACACACACTCACACACACACACACACACACACACACACACACACACACACACACACACACACACACACACACACACACACACACACACACACACGCACACACACACACACACGCACACAAGGAGGCTGAGGAGAGGTTTGTACCCAAGGGTAACAGGAATAATGAAAAAGCCAGGATGAGCCCATGGTTTACCCAAAGGTGCAGGGAGGCAAAAACCAAGTGTGCTAGGGAATGGAAGAAATATAGAAGGCAAAGGACCCAGGAGAATAAGGAGAACAGTCGTAGAGCCAGAAACGAATATGCACAGATAAGAAGGGAGGCCCAAAGACAATATGAAAATGACATAGCAGCGAAAGCCAAATCTGACCCGAAACTGTTGTACAGCCACATCAGGAGGAAAACAACAGTCAAGGACCAGGTAATCAGGCTAAGGAAGGAAGGAGGAGAGACAACAAGAAATGACCGTGAAGTATGTGAAGAACTCAACAAGAGATTCAAAGAAGTGTTCATAGAGAAGACAGAAGGGACTCCAGAAAGACGGAGAGGTGGGGCACACCACCAAGTGCTGGACACAGTGTACACAACCGAGGAAGAAGTGAAGAGGCTTCTGAGTGAGCTAGATACCTCAAAGGCAATGGGGCCAGATAACATCTCCCCATGGGTATTGAGAGAGGGAGCAGAGGCGCTATGTGTACCCCTAACAACAATATTCAATACATCTATCGAAACAGGGAGATTGCCTGAGGCATGGAAGACAGCAAATGTAGTCCCAATCTTTAAAAAAGGAGACAGACATGAAGCATTAAACTACAGACCAGTGTCACTGACATGTATAGTATGCAAAATCATGGGGAAGATTATCAGGAGAAGAGTGGTGGAACACCTAGAAAGGAACGATCTCATCAACAGCAGCCAACATGGTTTCAGGGACGGGAAATCCTGTGTCACAAACCTACTGGAGTTCTATGACATGGTGACAGCAGTAAGACAAGAGAGAGAGGGGTGGGTGGATTGCATTTTCTTGGACTGCAAGAAGGCGTTTGACACAGTTCCACACAAGAGATTGGTGCAAAAACTGGAGGACCAAGCAGGGATAACAGGGAAGGCACTACAATGGATCAGGGAATACTTGTCAGGAAGACAACAGCGAGTCATGGTACGTGGCGAGGTGTCAGAGTGGGCACCTGTGACCAGCGGGGTCCCACAGCGGTCAGTCGTAGGACCAGTGCTGTTTCTAGTATTTGTGAACGACATGACGGAAGGAATAGACTCTGAGGTGTCCCTGTTTGCAGATGACGTGAAGTTGATGAGAATAATTCACTCGATCGAAGTCCAGGCAGAACTACAAAGGGATCTGGACAGGCTGCAGACCTGGTCCAGCAATTGGCTCCTGGAGTTCAATCCCACCAAGTGCAAAGTCATGAAGATTGGGGAAGGGCAAAGAAGGCCGCAGACGGAGTACAGTCTAGGGGGTTAGGGACTACAAACCTCACTCAAGGAAAAAGATCTTGGGGTGAGTATAACACCAGGCACATCTCCTGAAGCGCACATCAACCAAATAACCGCTGCAGCATATGGGCGCCTAGCAAACCTCAGAACAGCATTCCGACATCTTAATAAGGAATCATTCAGGACCCTGTACACCGTGTACGTTAGGCCCATATTGGAGTATGCGGCACCAGTTTGGAACCCACACCTAGCCAAGCACGTGAAGAAACTAGAGAAAGTGCAAAGGTTTGCAACAAGACTAGTCCCAGAGCTAAGAGGTATGTCCTACGAGGAGAGGTTAAGGGAAATCAACCTGACGACACTGGAGGACAGGAGAGATAGGGGGGACATGATAACGACATACAAAATACTGAGAGGAATTGACAAGGTGGACAAAGACAGGATGTTCCAGAGATTGGACACAGTAACAAGGGGACACAGTTGGAAGCTGAAGACACAGATGAATCACAGGGATGTTAGGAAGTATTTCTTCAGCCACAGAGTAGTCAGTAAGTGGAATAGTTTGGGAAGCGATGTAGTGGAGGCAGGATCCATACATAGCTTTAAGCAGAGGTATGATAAAGCTCACGGTTCAGGTAGAGTGACCTAGTAGCGATCAGTGAAGATGCGGGGCCAGGAGCTCGGACTCGACCCCCGCAACCTCAACTAGGTGAGTACTAGGTGAGTACACACACACACACACACACACACACACACACACACACACACACACACACACACACACACACACACACACACACACGCATATACTACAGGCCTAGTGTCTAATCGACATGTGCCTAGGACAAAATGGTATCTAACACACACACACACACACACAAATCAAGTCCTACACAACATTATTTACAGATGATACAGAGCTAATTAGAAGGATGCGAGAGGAGGATAAAACCGAGATACTTCAGGACTTGGACTGGTCGTAGGAGTGGTCCAACAAGTAGCTGCTAGAGCATATCCTAACATAAACAAATATAAAGTGAATACTCTGAGAGGTGACTTATAAAGACTTATCAACCCAGAAGGGAAATAAATTTAGTTATCATTTAAAAGGAAGGTTCTTGGGGGTAGACATCATATCAAATACCTCTTAATGAGTGCCAACACACCGGATAACATCAGCGACTACTGCATCACTATCAAGAACTGCTTCAGGAGCCTAAAAAAGAGAATCATTCAATGTAAATTAACCTTCATTACAAGCAAGCAACTAGAAGCTTTTATAGAAGGTGTGTAGGTGAGCATAACAGAAAGAAACAGCGCTGACCCACCCTTAATTATCCAATTAATAACAACACTAAACATTACAGTATGGAGCCATAACTATGAAACAAGTGAGGAGGCCGCGCCCCCTCCAGGCTACAAGACAGTTACCCTGAGCATGGCAACAATCAGTAAGCAAGCAAGTGGATTTACTACTCAGGATGCCGCCAGTCCTCTCTCATGCTTCACGTGACTGCCTCATAAAACACAACACCGGAAAACAAAATATAACAATGTCATCACAGCTGAGGAAAATAATAAGTTTAAATTGTATATTATGAACTATACTAGACACTAAATACTAGACACAAAATACTAGACACAAAATACTAGACACAAAATACTAGACACAAAATACTAGACACAAAATACTAGACACTAAATACTAGACACAAAATACTAGACACAAAATACTAGACACAAAATACTATACACAAAATACTAGACACTAAATACTAGACACAAAATACTAGACACAAAATACTATACACAAAATACTAGACACAAAATACTAGACACAAAATACTAGACACAAAATACTAGACACAAAATACTAGACACAAAATACTAGACACAAAATACTAGACACAAAATACTAGACACTAAATACTAGACACTAAATACTAGACACTAAATACTAGACACAAAATACTAGACACAAAATACTAGACACACAATACTAGACACACAATACTAGACACTAAATACTAGACACAAAATACTAGACACTAAATACTAGACACTAAATACTAGACACAAAATACTAGACACAAAATACTAGACACAAAATACTAGACACTCAATACTAGACACAAAATACTAGACACAAAATACTAGACACAAAATACTAGACACAAAATACTAGACACAAAATACTAGACACAAAATACTAGACACAAAATACTAGACACAAAATACTAGACACAAAATACTAGACACAAAATACTAGACACTAAATACTAGACACTAAATACTAGACACAAAATACTAGACACAAAATACTAGACACTAAATACTAGACACTAAATACTAGACACAAAATACTAGACACTCAATACTAGACACAAAATACTAGACACAAAATACTAGACACAAAATACTAGACACAAAATACTAGACACAAAATACTATACACAAAATACTAGACACTAAATACTAGACACTAAGTACTAGACACAAAATACTAGACACAAAATACTAGACACAAAATACTAGACACAAAATACTAGACACAAAATACTAGACACAAAATACTAGACACTAAATACTAGACACTAAATACTAGACACAAAGTACTAGACACAAAATACTATACACAAAATACTAGACACTAAATACTAGACACAAAATACTAGACACAAATACTAGACACAAAATACTAGACACAAAATACTAGACACAAAATACTAGACACAAAATACTAGACACAAAATACTATACACAAAATACTAGACACTAAATACTAGACACTAAGTACTAGACACAAAATACTAGACACTAAATACTAGACACAAAATACTAGACACAAAATACTATACACAAAATACTAGACACTAAATACTAGACACAAAATACTAGACACAAATACTAGACACAAAATACTAGACACAAAATACTAGACACAAAATACTAGACACAAAATACTAGACACAAAATACTATACACAAAATACTAGACACTAAATACTAGACACTAAGTACTAGACACAAAATACTATACACAAAATACTAGACACTAAATACTAGACACTAAGTACTAGACACAAAATACTATACACAAAATACTAGACACAAAATACTAGACACAAAATACTAGACACTAAATACTAGACACTAAATACTAGACACTAAATACTAGACACTAAATACTAGACACTAAATACTAGACACTAAATACTAGACACTAAATACTAGACACAAAATACTAGACACAAAATACTAGACACAAAATACTAGACACAAAATACTAGACACAAAATACTAGACACAAAATACTAGACACAATATATAATATTAAAGGAAACATAGAAATATATACAGTTACACAATATTAGTAATTGCTCTGATTTGTTTACTTATTACTGTCAGTTTGTAAGTTTATAGCCATATTACAGCAGTGACAACAGTGATCTGGTAGGTGCCAGCAGTGAGATGGACCAGTGCCAGCAGTGAGATGGACCAGTGCCAGCAGTGAGATAGACCAGTGCCAGCAGTGAGAAGGACCAGTGCCAGCAGTGAGATGGACCAGTGCCAGCAGTGAGATGGACCAGTGCCAGCAGTGAGATGGACCAGTGCCAGCAGTGAGATGGACCAGTGCCAGCAGTGACTTGGACCAGTGCCAGCAGTGAGATGGACCAGTGCCAGCAGTGAGATGGACCAGTGCCAGCAGTGAGAGGGACCAGTGCCAGCAGTGAGATGGACCAGTGCCAGCAGTGAGATGGACCAGTGCCAGCAGTGAGATGGACCAGTGCCAGCAGTGAGATAGACCAGTGCCAGCAGTGAGAAGGACCAGTGCCAGCAGTGAGATGGACCAGTGCCAGCAGTGAGATGGACCAGTGCCAGCAGTGAGATGGACCAGTGCCAGCAGTGAGATAGACCAGTGCCAGCAGTGAGAAGGACCAGTGCCAGCAGTGAGATGGACCAGTGCCAGCAGTGAGATGGACCAGGGCCAGCAGTGAGATGGACGAGTGCCAGCAGTGAGAGGGACCAGTGCCAGCAGTGAGATGGACCAGTGCCAGCAGTGAGATGGACCAGTGCTAGCAGTGAGATGGACCAGTGCCAGCAGTGAGATGGGCCAGTGCCAGCAGTGAGACGGACCAGTGCCAGCAGTGAGATAGACCAGTGCCATAAGTGAGATAGACCAGTGCCAGTAGTGAGATGGACCAGTGCCAGCAGTGAGATGGACCAGTGCCAGCAGTGAGAGGGACCAGTGCCAGCAGTGAGATGGACCAGTGCCAGCAGTGAGAGGGACCAGTGCCAGCAGTGAGAAGAATCAGTGCCAGCAGTGAGAGAGACCAGTGCCAGCAGTGAGACGAACCAGTGCCAGCAGTGAGAGGGACCAGAGCCAGCAGTGAGACGAACCAGTGCCAGCAGTGAGAGGGACCAGTGCCAGCAGTGAGAAGAACCAGTGCCAGCAGTGAGAGGAACCAGTGCCAGCAGTGAGAAGAACCAGTGCCAGCAGTGAGAGAGACCAGTGCCAGCAGTGAGAAGAACCAGTGCCAGCAGTGAGAGGAACCAGTGCCAGCAGTGAGATGGACCAGTGCCAGCAGTGAGAGAGACCAGTGCCAGCAGTGAGAAGAACCAGTGCCAGCAGTGAGATGGACCAGTGCCAGCAGTGAGAGAGACCAGTGCCAGCAGTGAGAAGAACCAGTGCCAGCAGTGAGAAGAACCAGTGCCAGCAGTGAGAGAGACCAGTGCCAGCAGTGAGAAGAACCAGTGCCAGCAGTGAGAGGAACCAGTGCCAGCAGTGAGATGGACCAGTGCCAACGCCTCGTGCTGCTAAACATGCATGTTAGCCAGAGTTAAGGAGTCAAGTTCATGTCACACCGAAGTTTATTACTCTGGTCCACTGGTCCAGCATTTTAATGAACCAACTTCTCACTCCTGGCCCAGAGTCAGGAGGAAAGTAATGTGCGACAAGCTTTCAAATGCAGAGCAAGGTCACTATGAGGTCACTTAGGTGCGACAAGGTCACTATGCGGTCACTCAGGTGGAACAATGTCATTATAAGGTCACTCAGATAAAGCAAGGTCATTATAAGGTCACTCAGGTGGAGCAAGGTCACTAAGGTGAAGGAAGGTCACTAGGGCGGAGCAAGGTCACTCTTCGGTCACTCTTGTGGAGAAAGGTCATTATGAGGCCGCTAACGTGAAGCAATCATACTATGAGGTCACTCAGGTGAAACGAGGTCACTAAGGTGGAGCAAGGTCACTAAGGAGCAGCATGGTCACTATGAGGTCACTTACGTGAAACAGGATCACTAAGAGGTCGTTAAGGTGGAGCATGGACACTAAGGTATGTGTGTGTGTATGTATGTAGTTGCAGTGGTCGAGTCATAGCTCCTGGCCCCTGCCTCTTCACTGGTCGCTACTAGCTCACTCTCTTCCTGCTCCATAAGTTTTATCATACCTCTTCTTAAAGCTATGTATGAATTCTGCCTTCACTA